>NC_092175.1:10460871-10762121 GCF_045791955.1 Oncorhynchus clarkii lewisi
TATTGGAGTGGCTATCACAAAGCCCTGACCTCAATCCTATAGAAATTTTGTGGGCAGAACTGAAAAAGCGTGTGCGATCAAGGAGGCCTACAAACCTGACTCAGTTACACCAGCTCTGTCAGGAGGAATGGGCCAAAATTCACCCAACTTATTGTGGGAAGCTTGTGGAAGGCTACCTGAAACCTTTGACCAAAGTTAAACAATTCAAAGGCAATGCTACGAAATACTAATTGAGTGTATGTAAACCTCTGACCCACTGGGAATGTGATGAAAGAAATAAAAGCTGAAATAAATCATTCTCTCTGATATTATTCTGACATTTCTCATTTAAATAAAGTGGTGATCCTTACTGACCTAAGACAGATCATTTTTTACTATGATTACATGTCAGGAATTGTGAAAAGCTGAGTTTAAATGTATTTTGCTGAGGTGTATGTGAACTTCTGACTTCAACTGTACATAGACTTGGAATCAATGGCCATTTAATAATGGATCACTAGTCACTTTAATAATGTTTAAATAATGTTTACATAATGCTTTACCATTCTCATATGAATATAGTGTATTCTATTGTACTGTATTTTAGTTAATGCCACTCCGACATTGTTTTAATATTTATATATTTCTTAATTCCATTATTTTACTTTTTGATTAATATATGTATTGTTGTGAACTGTTAGATACTACCAAATCAAAATCAAATGTATTTATATAGCCCTTCGTACATCAGCTGATATCTCAAAGTGCTGTACAGAAACCCAGCCTAAAACCCCAAACAGCAAGCGATGCAGGTGTAGAAGCACGGTGGCTAGGAAAAACTCCCTAGAAAGGCCAAAACCTAGGAAGAAACCTAGAGAGGAACCAGGCTATGTGGGGTGGCCAGTCCTCTTCTGGCTGTGCCGGGTGGAGATTATAACAGAACATGGCCAAGATGTTCAAATGTTTATAAATAACCAGCATGGTCAAATAATAATAATCACAGGCAGAACAGTTGAAACTGGAGCAGCAGCACGACCAGGTGAACTGGGAACAGCAAGGAGTCATCATGTCAGGTAGTCCTGAGGTATGGTCCTAGGACTCAGGTCCTCAGAGAGAGAGAGAGAGAGAAAGAAAGAAAGAAAGAAAGAAAGAAAGAAAGAAAGAAAGAAAGAAAGAGAGAATTAGAGAGATCATACTTAAATTCACACAGGACACCGGATAGGACAGGAGAAGTACTCCAAATATAACAAACTGACCCTAGCCCCCCGACACAAACTACTGCAGCATAAATACAGGAGGCTGAGACAGGAGGGGTCAGGAGACACTGTGGCCCCATCCGATGACACCGCCGGACAGGGCCAAACAGGAAGGATATAACCCGACCCACTTTGCCAAAGCACAGCCCCCACACCACTAGACAGATATCTTCAACCACCAACTTACAAGGCCAAGTATAGCCCACAAACATTTCCGCCACGGCACAACCCATGGGGGGGCGCCAACCCAGACAGGAAGATCACATCAGTGACTCAACCCACTCAAGTGACGCACCCCTCCTAGGGACGGTATGAAAGAGCCCTAGTAAGCCAGTGACTCAGCCCCTGTAATAGGGTTAGAGGCAGAGAATCCCAGTGGAAAGAGGGGAACCAGCCAGGCAGAGACAGCAAGGGTGGTTTGTTGCACCAGAGCCTTTCTGTTCACCTTCACACTCCTGGGCCAGACTACACTCAATCATATGACCCACTGAAGAGATGAGTTTTCAGTAAAGACTTAAAGGTTGTACGTGTAGGTATGTACGGCAGGACCAAATCAGAGAGATAGGTAGGAGCAAGCCCATGTAATGCTTTGTAGGTTAGCAGTAAAACCTTGAAATCAGTCCTTGCCTTGACAGGAAGCCAGTGTAGGGAGGCCAGCACTGGAGCAATATGATCCAATTTTTGGGTTCTAGTCAGGATTCTAGCAGCCGTATTTAGCACTAACTGAAGTGTATTTAGTGATTTATCCGGGTAGCCGGAAAGTAGAGCGTTGCAGTAGTCTAACGTAGAAGTGACAAAAGCATGGATTAATTTTTCTGCATCATTTTTGGACAGAAAGTTTCTGATTTTTGCAATGTTGGAGCTAGGAAGACATGCATTTCGCTTCACCAGCTGATAGGACACACAAGCGAGTATAAAGGAATTAACAGTTGAGTCATCTACGTTATGAAATTACAGCCTGCTTCGGAGAATTCTACTTCAATTGGCTGCTTTTGTGTGTCCTGTTCACAGCGCGCAATGGAGGGAAAGTGTACAGACATGCCACAGTCCTAGCTAGGCTACTAACACGTTGCAGGCTGGATTCCTAGGGTGTATATGAACCGATATTTATAAGATTTCTTGCTGCTTTAATGCTATCAATTCCACTTTAAATTGCTAGAATAGATAAATAAAATGTTATTCTTCTAGAATGCACAGCTTGAATTACAAAAGCATGTACTAATGACTAAAATACAAAAGGGGCCTACTTACAGACTTATCTTCATCCAGGGCCTAGTAAGTAAGAAAGATGGAGCCCTGCTAGTTCCCTTTGTCCTCCAGCGTCCAGCATTGCCGCTGCATCGCTCCTCCTCAAACACCAGCCCAGGCCGATGTACATACCCTCCACCACCCCCCTTCTCATTCTCCATCTCTCTCCCCTTTCCACCCACTACGCCTATCCCTCTCACAGAACCAGACCAGAACCAGGAACCATTCATCACCACAACAGAAGAGTTGCGGAGGAAGGACCAAAGATCGAGACCTATGCCCGGAGCGAACAGGCCACAGGGGAGTATCATCACTGACCCTTGGCTTCTGGGCTTCTAAGAGTGTCGGCTCACTCCTCAAGTTGTCCGTTCTCCCCTCTGCAGATCCAACACATGTTCCAGAACCAGTCCCCATACCAGAACACCGGAAGAGGCATGGATGAGGGACCAACCATCAGACCACCCAGAGCAAGCAGGCCACAAGGGAGTGCCATCACTGTCCTCTGGGGGCTTCCTTATGTATACTTGCTCCACAGGTTGTCCTTCCTACCCTCTACACTTCCGGTCAAATGTTTTAGAACACATACTCATTCAAGGGTTTTCCATTATTTTTACTATTTTCTACATTGTAGAATAATAGTGACAACATCAAACTTATGAAATAATACAAATGGAATCATGTAGTAAACAAAAAAAGTGTTCAACAAATCAAAATATATTTTATATTTAAGATTCTTCAAATAGCCACCCTTTGCCTTGATGACAGCTTTGCACACTCTTGACATTCTCTCAACCAGCTTCATGAGGTAGTCACCTGGAATGCATTTCAATTAACAGATGCGGGCAAAGAGATGGGCAAAGGTACATTCAAAAGGTACACATAGAGGATCTGTTCTTCTTCAAGGTGTAATGGCACACTACACCTATTGGTCTATTGTCACCACCTACTGTACAAACCATTATACAAACATATTCACACAACTTGTAAATTGCACAGTAGGTCCCATGTTTCATGAGCTGAAAAAGAAAATCTAACAAATGTTCCATACACACAAAAAGCTTATTTCTCTTACATTTTGTGCACAAATTGGTTTACATTCCTGTTAGTGAGCCTTTCTCCTTTGCTGAGATAATCCATTCACCTAACAGGTGTGGTATATCAAGAAACTGATTAAACGGCATGATCATTAGACAGGCGCATCTTGTGCCGGGGACAATAAAAGGCCACTTTAAAATGTGCAGTTTTGTCACACAACACAATGCCACAGATGTCTCAAAGAGAGTGTTCAATTGGCATGTTAATTGCAGGGAAGTCCACCAGAGCTCTTGCCAGACAATTGAATGTTCATGTCTCTACCATAAGTTGCCTCCCACATTGTTAAAAAAAAATTAGCATTACTCTCAATCGGTCCCACAACCGCAAACTATGTGTAAACACACCAACCCAGGACATCCACACCGGGCTTCTTCACCTGCTGGATCACCCGAGGGGGGGTGCTGAGGAAAATGTACGTCTTTACAGTTTTTTCTGAATGCTTAAACACTAACAGGGATTCCTGAAGCACTATGTCTGAAACCATTAACACTTGTAGCCAATGCATTTACCAATTGTGCCAAACTGAATACACATTCTCTGCTCTACACTCAGTTTGTATTTTATAATACACTTCCAGCAAAATGGTAAACATTGGTCTCTACATTGCTACACTATTTTGCCAAAACACTTCTAGATAAAGATTTCACTTACAAACCAGAGCCTGAGCACTATAAATAGGCCACAGGTAAACATTTGGTTTGGACAACAATGGTGGCCAATATTGGACAGAGAGTAAGAGGGGTGAAAACTATAGGAGGACGAGGAGTAGGAAGAAGAGGATGAGGAGTTAAAGAGGTAAGAGGAGGAGGAGAAGGAAGAGGTGAAGTAGGACGGGGGGGGGGGGGGGGGGTGGGGAAGCGGAAGAAGAAGGGGAGTCAGGAACACAATAACTGATGAAATCAGAGGGACTGTGGTTGACCATGTTGTTAACCATGGGATGAGCATAAGGGAGGCTGGGCAACGGGTTCAACCAAATCTGAGCCACTATACTGTTGCAGGTATCATCCGGATATTTCAAATGAGAACCGGTAAGTAACTGTAAGTGCTGTAGTCTTACTGGTACAGTATTATGTACTATACTTTCATAATGAGAAGGATCTATCACTAAAACCATTCAAATGTTTTCACAGAACTGCAAGAAAACCAGTATCTGGTGGAAGATGTTGACTGTTCACCCCAGAGCAGGAGAACCACATTGTAAACATGGTCATTGCAAATAACTGCATCAGACCCAGAGAACTGCAGGACCACATAATGGCAGAAAACACCATATTCCAAAACGTCAACAGAGTCTCTCTGCACTGTCTTGTCTACCGAAACGCAATCGAATTAGGATGAAAAAGCAAAAGAAACCATGTAAAACAACTGAGATGTGAATATGTGGAGGTTAACTATACTTGGTACTGGATCTGGAAGTATATGGTGCTACATCATACTGACTGATCCCTGTCATTTCGTACTGTGCTACATTGTTTTGTCTAGTCTCTTTCAGAGTGTCATGGAGCTAGAAGCAGATCATGAGCTAATATATGTGGACGATGCAGGTTTGAAACTTGCAAAAACAAGGGGCCGTGGCAGAAATATAATCGGACACTGTGCCATCATCAACGTGACAAAGTGGTGGGACAAAGTGGTGGCAACATAACAATGTATGGCTATTAGTCAACAACGGCATCCTTCACCATCATGCAATCCTAAGACCACACAACACTGCACACCTTATCACATTTCTACACAACAGACTAATCCCTAATGACCAAGAGCCAGAGCAGCCCAGGTACCTTATCATCTCTGACAATGTTAGTTTCCACAAGGCTGCTGGGGTCCGCAATAGGTTCACAGGTCACCCACTTTTCATCGCACTCAATCTCCCCCCCATACTCTCCGTACTTGAATCCTATTGTATGATCGCCAGCCCCACCAACACATACCCCTTCTACAGGCAATGTAGGAGGCTTGTGGAGACGTCGATCAGGGGTCATGCCAGGCCTGGATACGGTACTCCAGGCGATACTTTCACGCTGCCTAGCTCAAGACAACATCACATGTGATGTGGATGAAGTCTTATGTCCAGACCCACAAAGAAGGCGAGATGTAGTCATTTTTTTCTGTTCTTTTCTTTCTAGCACAAATGTTTTTGTTTTCTTCTACTGAGCTTTTGTTGTTTGAGGAGTGTTGGAACATTTTGAGAAAAAATAAACAATTATTTGTATTGATACTATTTTATTTTCGGAATACAAAACCATATTTACACATTTGGATACCTGTGTGTATGTGTGTTTACTACATCTATGACAAAACTTTATTGCAAACTGCTATGCCCTGCACACAGAAAAAGCACAAGTTGTTTTTCATTTATACTATCAGGGCACAGTTGGTGTTTCATGTGCTTCTTCAAATGATGGTTTGTGTGTACTGTTTTGAAATAAAAACACACTTTTTTAAAGATTTCAAAGAGTTTTTCAATAATTATTGGCTTTTGCAAAAAATAAACGTCCTCTCACTGTCAAATGCGTTTATTTTCAGCAAACTTAACATGTCTAAATATTTGTATGAACATAACAAGATTCAACAACTGAGACATAAACTGAACAAGTTCCACAGACATGTGACTAACAGAAATTGAATAATGTGTCCCTGAACAAAGGGGGTGGTCAAAATCAAAAGTAACAGTCAGTATCTGGTGTGGCCACCAATTGCATTATGTACTGCAGTGCATCACCTCCTCATGGACTGCACCAGATTTGCCAGTTCTTGCTGTGAGACGTTATCCCACTCTTCCACCAAGGCACCTGCAAGTTCCCGGACATTTCAGGAGGGAATGGCCCTAGCCCTCACCCTCCGATCCAACAGGTCCTAGACATGCTCAATGGGATTGAGATCCAGGCTCTTCGCTGTCCATGGCAGATCGCTGACATGCCTGTCTTGCACTCACTGAACGAGCAGCATGGCTGGTGGCATTGTCATGCTGGAGGGTCATGTCAGGATGAGCTTGCAGGAAGGGTTCCACCTGAGGGAGGAGGATGTCTTACCTGTAACACACAGCGTTGAGATTGCCTGCAATGACAACAAGCTCAGTCCGATGATGCTGTGACACACCGCCCTGGCGGACCCTCCATATCGATCCCGCTCCAGAATGCAGGCCTCGGTGAAACACTTATTCCTTTGACGATAAACGCAAATCCGACCATCACCCCTGGTGAGACAAAACCGCGACTCGTCAGTGAAGAGCAGTGAAGTGTTTCCCAGTGAAGAGCACTGGGAGACAGTGTTTAAACCCTTTACAATGAAGATCTGTGAAGTTATTTGGATTTTTACAAATTGTCTTTGAAGGACAGGGTCCTGAAAAAGGGACCTTTCTTTTCTTGCTGAGTTTATAATGTTTTTCTGGTTTGGTGCAAGGTTTCTTGGTTAGTGTGTAGAGTTTTGCAAATATAGTCTATAGTTTCAAAGATAGTGCCTAAGCAATCGGAAAAACTGTAATAAAGCTCTTTTGAGGGGAAGAACTAATTCTGGGCCTGTCTCCCCAAGGGGTGTCTCTTGCTGCCAAGTGGGTGGGCTGTGGCACTGCCAGTAATTTACTGTTTCAGAGCAGGGTCACTCTCCTCTCCTCTTCTTCCTCTCTTCTCTCATCTCCTCTTCCCCATCTGACACTTTCTTTCATCGAGCCTCTTTTAACTCTCCTGTCATGTATACATTCATGACATGAGCCGAATGCAAAAAGCCTGTTCATACACTGCCTAAAATTACCTGTATCAAAGTTTGTGTGTCTGATTGTTATTTTGTCTCGACATGTAATGTTTTGGACCTGAAGAGTACAGTTTCAAAATGTACCTGCTTGAAATGCACTGATTGACACAACAAATCCATTTGCTTGGATACATCGTGACACATATGACACGTTATGTATGACAGTTTAGTGCCAGTATTCCCTCAAAGTAATGGCATTGGCTGTTGGTGAGATGGGGAGGAGGCTCTGCCGATGTGAACATCCAATTAATACAATTTAATAAATGATAACAGTCAGCGTTGACGTGGTTATTTTTAAAGCGCAGTCTTTAAAAAAAATGCCAAGCCTCTCCACAAGCTGTGACTTGATGTCAACAAGAAGACATTAATGGACCCAACAAAGTTGATGAAGGATTTCAATTATAAGCTAAGGGAGCAATTCATACAGCAGGTTTAATGTCTGAACTGCTAATATTTGCTGTAAATTTGTATTACTTGCTGTCCAGCTGAAGGAAGATAGGCTGGACAATAGAACAAGTAAAAATGTACCCAAGGCTGAAAAAAGGTCAAAGAATGTTGGATGAGCTGGAACACTAGCGCGAGGCCATAGCAAATTTATTGAAACTAACCTTCACTGAGACTCTTCTGACTAGAGTGAAGAATATAATTCAATTTTCTCCAAATGGCTTCGTCATTATGGGGTATTGTGTGTAGATTGATGAGGGGGAAAAACAATGTAATACATTTTTGAGTAAGGCCGTAATGTAAAACAAAATCTGGAAAAAGTCAAGGGGTCTTAATACTTTTCGAATGCACCGTAAGTATCTTTGTCATAGATATATACAGTAAACTGTTATTATTGCTGACACCCTACAGTCAAATCTTTGCACCAGTAGAGTAGATATCTAGCTATATAAACCACGCCCCTCTGCAAACACACCTTGTCCGATGTTGGTTACGAGACGTTGCTTATTTTAAATAGTTAATTTTCCAGAAATGGAATCTAGGGCATTATTTAGGATGCTTAAAACAAATGCTTATACTATATTAAATTAAACAAATTATTTGAACAGTGCAGAAAGTGTGGTTTCACAAGAAAGTATTTTGAAAATAGTGTCTTAAACAGGATTCGACCTCAAATCGTTACACCCCTGAAAGTACCATACCTGTCAAGTGAAACTACATGTACAAAATCCTAACTATATTTGTAAGTACGGTGTAAGTACGGTGGTGTCCAGAGGTCGGTGTCCAGAGGTCGGTGTTTGAAAGTAGCTTGTAAGTAGCTTTGCAATACACGGTTTGAAAAAGCATATGATCAAATGAAGCTTCGACATCACTGATGATGTACTTCTGAGAAAATGATACACGCATTTTCACAATGCTTCAAAGTTAGCTGCTTAGCGATACATTACTCTAGTTGACTGCTTGAGCTACACCAGAGGTGATGCATTTCCGTTTAACCTCCCTAGTGTCACGGGATTCTTCCTGGGAAGGAGAGGCGGACCAAAACGCAGCGTGGTTATTTTGATACATCTTTAATAAAGATGACAATAGAACAATATACAGAAACACCCACCAACCAAGGACCAAGCGGCGTGGTAAAAGACAGCGACGACAGCAGCAGCAGCAGCAGCAGCAGCAACAACAGCGGCCAGCATCACAGGACTCCTGGACATGGGAGGAGATATTGAACGGAGAGGGACCCTGGGCACAGGCTCGGGAATATCGCCACCCAAAGCAGAGCTGGAGGCAGCGAAAGCTGAGTGGCGGCGATATGAGGAGGCAGCACGGCAGTGCGACAGGTACGAGATGCAGCCCCCCTAAAAAAATTGTGGGTGGCACACGAGGTGTGGGGCTAAGCCAGGTAGCAGACCTGAGCTCACTCCTTGTGCTTATTATAAGCAGCGCGTTACTGGTCAGGCACCGTGTTATGCGGTTAAGCGCTTGATGTCGCCAGTACATGCCCATAGCCCGGTGCGCTATAGGGCAGCCCCCGAGAGTGTCATGCGAGTGTGGACATCCGGCCAGGGCGTATGGTGCCGGCTCAGCGTGTCTGGTCGCTGGTACGCCGTTTCGGGCCAGGGTATCCTGCTCCGTCTCTGCGTGCCGTGTCTCCGGGGCGCTGGGAGGGTGCAGTGCTTCCTATGCCTGCGCTCCGCTCGTGCCGGGCAAATGTGGGAGTGGAGCCTAAGGGAAAGGTGAGTGTAGTAGGCACTAGATCTCCCGTGCTTACCCACAGCCCGGTTCAACCTGTGCCTGCACTCTGGAAGGTCCGGACTAGAGTAGTTATCCAGCCTGGGGAAGTGGTGCCAAGACTGCGCACCAGAGCTCCAGTGCTCCCCCACAGCCCGGTCCTTCAGGTGCCTCCTCCTAACACCAAGCCTCCTGAAGGTCTCCCCAGCCTGGTGGTTCCTGTGGCAGCCCCACGCACCAGGCTGTCTCTCTGTCACCTCCCTACAGGTGTTCCTGCCTGTCCGACGCTGCCGGAGTCTGCCGCCTGTCCGGCGCTGCCGGAGTCTCCCGCCTGTCCGCCGCTGCCGGAGTCTCCCACCTGTCCGGCGCTGCCGGAGTCTGAGGGGCCATAGCCCCTCAGCCCAGAGGCACCAGAGCCCCTCAGCCCAGAGGCGTCAGAGCTTCGCCCCTCTGTCCCGAGCTGCCCCTCTGTCCCAAGCTGCACCTCTGTCCAGTCGGGTCATTTAGAAGGGTTGCCATGGTTAGGAAGCCACGGAGGCGGACAATGAGGCGGACTAAGACGATGGTGAAGTGGGGTCCGCGTCCCGTACCAGAGCCGCCACCGCGGGCGGACAGATGCCCACCCAGACCCACCCAGTCCTCACCTTTGGGGGGTGCCACTTTCTGACCTTTATTTCCTTGTTTTGTCATTATTTAGTATGGTCAGGGCGTGAATTGGGGTGGGCAGTCTATGTTTGTTTTTCTATGATTTGGGGATTTCTATGTTTCGGCCTAGTATGGTTCTCAATCAGAGGCAGGTGTCATTAGTTGTCTCTGATTGAGAATCATACTTAGGTTGCCTGGGTTTCACTGTGTGTTTGTGGGTGTTTGTTTCCGTGTCTGTGTTTTTTCACCACACGGTACTGTTTTGGGTTTCGTTCATTCCACGTTTATTGTTTTTGTATTCAGTTGTTCATGTGTACTAGTTCTTATTAAAAGAACCATGGACACTTACCACGCCGCATATTATCCTTTTCGCCTCTCCTCTTCGGAAGACACCTAGGGTATGGGACGCTAGCGTTCCACCTGGCCAACATCCAGGGAGATTGCAGAGCGCCAAATTCAAATACAGAAATACTCATTATAATAATTAAGAAAAGATACAACTATTTTACATAGGTTTAAAGATTAACTTCTTGTGAATCCAACCACGGCGGCAGGTTGAAAAAAAAAATGCTTTACGGCGAAAGCATACCGTACGATTATTTAACCTGTTAAGCCTATAGGGGCGCTATTTAATTATTGGATAAAAAAACGTGCCCGTTTTAAGCGCAATATTTTGTCACGAAAAGATGCTCGACTTGACAGCTTTGGAAAGAACACAGTCTAACGTTTCCAAAACTGCAAAGATTTTATCTGTGAGTGCCACAGAACTCATTCTACAGGCGAAACCAAGATGAAACGTCTAACAGGAAATGAGCAGAATCTCTGAAGCTCTTTTTTTAAATGTCTCCTTATATGGCTGTGAATGCAGCAGGAACGACCATGTGCTTTCTGTGGTTTCTTCAAGATGTCTGCAGCATTGTGACGTATTTGTAGGCATATCATTGGAAGATTGGCCATAAGAGACTACATTTTCCAGGGGTCCGCCCGGTGGCCTTTATCTAAATTCGTGCGTAATCTCCAGTTGCGGTCATTTTGTCCTGGGATTCAGAACGAAACGCACACTTCCACGAAGGATATATCATCGAAAAGATATGTGAAAAACACCTTGAGGATTGGTTCTAAACAACGTTTGCCATGTTTCAGTCGATATTATGGAGTTAATTTGGAAAAAAGTTTGGCGTAATTGATGACTGGATTTTCGGTTTTTTTTGGTAGCCAAACGTGACGCACCAAACGGAGTGATTTCTCCTAAACAAATAATCTTTCAGGAAAAACTGAACATTTGCTATCTAACAGTCTCCTCATTGAAAACATCTGAAGATCTTCAAAGGTAAATTATTATTTGAATGCTTTTCTGGTTTTTGTGAAAGTGTTGCCTGCTAAATGCTAACGATAATGCTAACGCTAAATGCTACGCTAGCTAGCTACTGTTACACAAATGATTGTGTTCCTATGGTTGAGAAGCATATTTTGAAAATCTGAGATGACAGTGTTGTTAACAAAATGCTAAGCTTGAGAGCTAGCATATTTATTTCATTTCATTTGCGATTTTCATGAATAGTTAACGTTGCGTAATGGTAATGAGCTTGAGTCTGTATTCAATATACCGGATCCGGGATGGGTAGATCAGAGAGGTTAAGAACATAGCCCAGCAGACAAATCATTACAAACAGTAACCAGCCAAGTAGAAGAGTTACACAAGTCAGAAATAGAGATAAAATTAATCACTTACCTTTAATGGGCTTCATATGGTTGACATTCATTTATTCAATAAATGTTCCTTTTGTTCGATAAAGTCTCTTTATATCCAAAAACGTTTTCTTCAGTAATCCACAGGCTCAAACGCAGTCACAACAGGCAGACAAAAAATCCAAATAGTATCCGCAAAGTTCGTAGAAACATTTCAAACGATGTTCAAAATCAATCCTCAGGTTGTTTTTAGCCTAAATAATCGATCATATTTCAATAACGTCGTCAATATAAAAGGTAAACAAGAAAGGCACTCTCTCGGTCGTGCGCATGAAAAAGCTCTGTAACACGGCAGGGTCCACTCATTTAGACTGCTCTTACTCCCTCATTTTTCAGAATACAAGCCTGAAACTATTTCTAAAGACTGTTGACATATAGTGGAAGGCATAGGAACTTTAAGTCCTAAGTCAATGGATACTGTAATGGCATTGAATAGAAAACTACCAAAAACAATAATACTTCCTGAATCGATTTTTCTCAGGTTTTTGCCTGCCAAATCAGTTATGTTATACTCACAGACACTATTGTAACAGTTCTGGAAACTTTAGAGTGTTTTCTAACCAAATCTACCAATTATATGCATATCATATATTCTGGGCCTGAGTAGAAGGCAGTTTAATTTGGGCACACTTTTCATCCAAAATTCCAAATGCTGCCCCCTACCCTAGAAAAGTTCAACGTTAATACTATATTACCTTTTCCAGAGCTCTTGACTACGAAATGATGGCATACAACAACTTCGAACAAGTCTCTCGACACTTGTGGGGGTTGTAGAGTAAAACGGAGAACCCCATTGTGTTCGTGAAACTCTCCCCTACAGACATTTTCATGAGAAGACTGATTTTTAATCGACTCTAGGGGGATTAAAGAGCACATTTGGCGTCCACACGGCTAATAAGATACTGCTCCACGTGAACATTTAATTTTAGCTTTTTACACCTGTTTTGAAGTTGAATTAATAAAAGTCCCGGTCTGTAACTCTGAAGGTCTAGGTTCTACTAAATCCTACTGTTACATTTTCTAATAGGGAGTGTAACAGAAACTATTTTCATGGTGACAGCGATGATTTAACCCTTCATTTAACAACACTGTCATCTCAGATTTTCAAAATATGCTTTTCAACCATAGGAAAACAATCATTTGTGTAACAGTAGCTAGCTAGCGTAGCATTTAGCGTTAGCATTAGCGTTAGCATTTAGCAGGCAACTATCACAAAAACAAGTAAAGCCTTCAAATAAAATAACTTACCTTTGAAGAACTTCTGATGTTTTCAATGAGGAGACTCTCAGTTAGATAGCAGATGCTCAGTTTTTCCAAAAAAATTCTTTGTGTATTAGAAATAGCTCCGTTTTGTACATCACATTTGGCTACCAAAAAAAAAAAAAAAAAAAAACGAAAATTCAGCCCTCAAAACGCGAACTTTTTTCCAAATTAACTCCATAATATCGACTGAAACATGGCAAACGTGGTTTAGAATCAATCCTCAAGGTGTTTTTCCACATATCTCTTCGATTATATATCCTTCGTGGAAGCCTGGTTTCTCCTTGCTCTCAAATGGAAAAATAATTGGACCTGGCTTTGCGCTCCAATTTCGACGCAGGGACACCAGGCGGACACTTGGAAAATGTAGTCTTTTATGGTCAATCTTCTAATGATATGCCTACAAATACGTCACAATGCTGCAAACACCTTGGGGAAACGACAGAAAGTGTAGGCTCATTCCTTGCGCAATCACAGCCATATAAGGAGACAATGGAAAACAGAGCTTCAGAGATTCTGCTCATTTCCTGGTTGACGTATCATCTTGGTTTCGCCTGTAGAATGAGTTCTGGGGCACTTACAGACAATATCTTTGCAGATTCTGAAACTTCAGAGTGTTTTCTTTCCAAAACGGTCAATAATATGCATAGTCGAGCATCTTTTCGTGACAAAATATTGCGCTTAATACGGGAACGTTTTTTATCCAAAAATGAAATAGCGCCCCTAGAGATCCAAGAGGTTAATGAGTTAAATCTCTTTTTTGTCCACTGTCATACTCAGAAGGATCCACATTCCTTGCAAATCATTCCTGACTATTTGCACATTCAGATCGAAATTTTTGTTAATTAATATCATCACCTTTGTCCATGACATAAAATTACTTCCCTACCCCATTCCTTTTTCCACGCAACTTCATCTAAGGACGCAGATTGAGTTTCCTGTAAACAGTATATGTTATATTCCTTTTCTTTTAGCCATGTAAAGGCTGAACTTCTTTTTTTATAATGCCCCAAACCGTTACAATTGCAACTGGCTATAGTTATTTCACCCTTTACCATAACTAGATACTATTATCAGTCTAAATTGACCATAGTTTGTGTTTGTAAAGTTACTGCCATCAGAGGTATTTTGAAGGTCAAAACTACAGCTTGTCTGATATTTAGAGTTCAAGAAATACGTTCTAGCAATATTTGTATTATTCCCTTGCCTGTTTGCCTGTGAGCCAATGCCACCGATGTTAGAGAAATGAGACAAGATATTATGTGTGTAGCAAATCTGAGTAGGTTGATGTGTATGATATTGGATGTGATATAGTGAGAATCTGTGCGATGTCTGTATAAGAGTAAGACTATAATGTGTGATGTTCAAATAAGTAATAACTCTGCCAATTTGCATGGTTGAGTGTCTGTGTGTAACATGTAGTGCGTATAGCCTTAATATTCATAATGATAATTGTAATCCATATCGTATCACTATCATAGTTGCATCGTAATTACCTTTAACGTAATTGAAAAACACATCCCAGCATTTCCATAGCAATTGACGTTTCACATGATCATGAAAGAGACCTTGCATTACTCTAGAGACGGCTTCACTACAGTACAAATGTTTCCGTACAATAGGTTATTATTCCCCAATGCCCTGATATGTCTCGTTGCTTGTTGTAAACATATATAAAACTTGTAGACAAATACATAATAAAGATAGACAAACAATAAACACATTAAATTATAAAACAGTTCTCGACAATAGAGAGAGGGAGAGAAGAGAAGAGAAAAGAGAGAAAGAGAGTGAGAGAAGAGACCGAGATCAGGTGTGTGTGTATATGTATGTCTGTATGTGTAAGCAAGCATGTAATTGAGTATGTGTGTGTTCACATCCACTTCATAATGTTCAGATATTTTTAGAGTTCCCATACCTTCTTTTTCCCTGTAGAATTTAGTATAGCCACGGTGTTATGGAGCTGTCTCGGAATAGCTGTCCGTCTATAAAGAGTTTGTGCACAATGATAAAGGCACGCTTACCATTAAAGGGATGCTTACCATTCTCCCTTTGTTGTCTTTGTACCGGATACGGTCTCTTACGACGTTCATTTATCTCCCTTGGAAATTGGTCATTGAGACTGTATTTGGTCCCTTTAAGCTCCCTTCCCCTGCTTTTGATCAGCTGTTCAAAATTTGCAATGATCGGTTGGGGACCCTTGGTCTTGTCAGTCCGAGCTCCAAGTCTGTGTACTCGGTGGAAAGCCACCATGTTTACAGTCTCTATAGGAAAGGGGCATGCTTATTTAAGATGGTGAGGAAGGCACTTTTGAAGAACAACCAGGCTTCCTCTACTGACGGGATGAGGTCAATACCCTTCCAGGATATCCGGGGCAGGTCGATTAGAAAGGCCTGCTCGCTGAAGTGTTTTAGGTAGTGTTCGGCGATGATGGGGGGGGGTCGTTTGACCACGGACCCATAACAGATGCAGGCAATGAGGCAGTAATCGCTGAGATCCTGGTTGAAAACAGCAGAGGTGTATTTAGATGGCAAGTTGGTCAGGATGATATCGATGAGGGTGCCCTTGTTTATGGATTTGTGGTTGTACCTGGTAGGTTCCTTGATAATTTGTGTGAGATTGTGGGCATCTACCTTAGATTGCAGGACGGGCAGGGTGTTAAGCATATCCCAGTTTAGGTCAGCTAACAGTACGAACTCTGACAATAGATGGGGGGCAATCAATTCACATGTGGTGTCCAGGGCACCGCTGGAAGCTGATGGGGTTCTATAATAAGCGGAAACAGCGAGTGACTTATTTCTGGAGAGATGGATTTTTAAAACTGTTTGGGCATAGACCTGGATAGTAGGACAGAACTCTGCAGGCTATCTCTGCAGTAGGCTAACTCCGCCCCCTTTAGCAGTTCTATCTTGATGGAAAATGTTGTAATTGGGGATTTACATTTCAGAATTTTGGTGGCCTTCTAAGCCAGGATTCAGACACGGCTAGGACATCAGGGTTGGCGGAGTGTGCTAAAAGCAGTGAATAAAGGAAACTTATGGAGGAGGCTTTCCATGTTAACATGCATGAACCCAAGGCTTTTCCAGTTACAGAAGTCAACAAATGAGAGAGTCTGGGGACACACAGGGCCTGGGTTAACCTCTACATCACCAGAGGGACAGAGGAGTAGTAGGATAAGGGTACAGCTAAAGGCTATAAGAACTGGTCGTCTAGTGTGTTCGGAACAGAGAGTGAACGGAGCAGACTTCTGGGCGTGGTAGGATAGAGTCAGGGCATAATGCACAGGCAAGGGCATGGTAGGGTGTGAGTACAGTGGAGGAAAACCTAGGCATTGAGTGACAATGAGAGAGGCTGCATCTCTGGTAGCGCCAGTTAAGCTAGGTGCGGCCTCTTCATGTGTGGAGGGTGGGTCAAGGGAGCTCTGCATTACTCTGCAGTAAAACAAAACAATGAGAGCTACCCTAAACAACAGTATACAAGGCATATTGATATTAGAGGGAGGCATAAAGCAATCAAGGGTGTTGATTGGGAGGCCTAAGACAAAAACGGGTAAGCAGCTAAGACAACAACAATGGTAAATGGTGATGAATGGGCAGAGACGGTCAGTTAGCTACACACAGGGCCTGAGTTCAAGGCAGGGGCCTACAGATAAACAAAATGAAGTCCCATGTTAATGAACAATCCAGTAGGCATCAGCTGTGTAGCCGAGTGATCATAGGGTCCAATGAGCAGCAATGGGTGAAACAGGGAGCCGTTCGGTAGTCATTACTACGCTAGACGAGCGGGAGACACAACGTTCAGGGAGCTAGTAGGGGCTAGTAGCTGGGTCTTTAACAACATCAACGACTCAGAGGCCGGTTGAGAGCAAATCGTCCGAAACACATCAGCAGACAGTTTGAAGGATCGGCGGGGCTCCGTGTCGACAAAGAGTCCAGGCCAATTGGCAAGAGAAGCATTGTAGTTGGTGTACTTCACTTGCTAGCCAGGGGAACGGGCCTAGCTCGAGGCTAACTGGTGCTTGCTTCTGGACAAGGGCGTTAGCCACGATAGCCACTCAGTAGCAGCTAGCAAGCTGCGATGATCTTGCGGCAGGAATCCGGTGATGTAATGGGTGAAAAAAACTGTACGATATGCTCAGGGCTGATATTGCGCTGTGCAGACTGGCAGATATTATCTGAGCTATCAGACACCAGGCTAAAAAGGCTGGTGTCTGTGCTAAAGCAAAAGACTGTAGCTAATTAGCTGGCTAGCTTCTGAAGGCTAGCTGCTGATGGAGATTCCAGTTATAAGGTCTAAAATAATAGCAGATCCGTACCAAGTTGGATGAGGCAGGTGAAAGGAAGGTATATTTAATTTGTAAATGGAAAAAGAGATTGAAATGTATACAGAAAAATGAAAAAATGTGAATGTTTGCACGAGACAAAAACAGGACAAAAACAAACACGTCTTGCTGCCACACCATCTTGGATTAAGTGGAACCTTCCCACTTGCTATGATAGGCTGAAATAATGGATGCGCTAGACATGCCGAGTGATAAGTTTAGATTGGTCTGCCGTGTAGCATGCTTCTGTCTATAACATGAGCTGCTCAGTATGTGTAGATCCTTTCTACCATTACTTTTTTTCCCAACATTGCTTCCCTGAATTTAACATGCACTATCAACAAAGATCGGTGGGAAAAATGTGTGATGGACTACTTTCTGGAGGACAATTGTGCCATTCCGATTCTCTCTGACTCTGAAAATGAATCAGACGATGAGGAAATCCCTGATGTAGGTAAAAACATTTTCATTGAACCAGACATTGTAGAGTCTTCTGATGACAGTGATGGGGAAGAAACGGCGATCAACAGTGTTGTTGACACAGAAGAAGTTGACCGAGTTTGAAATCAGTGGAATGCCCGGTGGAAGCACAGTATGATTGCAAATGTGGTGGAGAACACAGAAGGTTGTTGTATAAAACACCTATCTCCAGATTACATCTTCAAACTAAGGGCAGCCATGGCATCCATAACAGAGAGGGAGACGCATTCATCCACGTGTACAGGTAAGATTCTAGGTACATTTTCAGATATTATAATTTTCCAATTTTGTCAGAAAGTTGTCTTTTATCCAATGTAAAAAACACAATTTCAAATTTTGCGAGTACAGTTCAGTTGACTGACAGCTCTAAAGCTGCTGTTATTGAGCTGTAAGGTAAGTATGGAGACAGACAAAGCAAGCACAGTCATACAACATCTGTGGAAATCTCCCTGACAGTGGAAAACTGTTCATCCTCTATTTCACAATGACTTGGATAGTCTATTTGTTCATGCCATTCATTTGATGGAGCCCACCAAGTAATTTAAGCTTTCTTAATCAGAGTGTTTGTGTGTCTGTGTCAATAGACTTGTCTGTACAGTGTTACATCAATATCTGGGTGAAATGTGTGTGTGTGCATGTTTGTGTGTGTGCGTTTGTGCTACTGTGCATGCATTTCTTTTGTTCTTAATGAGATCAGCTGTTCCAGTGACAGAAGCTGTCCTACACAGGGTATAACAGGGTATGATGATGCACATCCAGTGCTTTCTGTGGTGTTAGAGGTGTGTGTGACACACAGAGAGCTCTCAAAAAAATATAACTGCTCCACAATTTGTGAGAAGAAATTGCATAAATAATCCACCCTTTCGCCTTCTCTTCGTTAGCGAGACCATATCACTGCCCAAAATACCCTTGTACCAAGATCGGACAGGTCTTGACATACATTCCAATACAGCATATGTGCATGAGTTTCCAAATATGCACAGGTCCGATAAGGACCAAATCAACTCTTTGCAAGAATCGACACACAGCTGGACACACCAAGAAATGGACCACCTCGTGTCAGACTCAATGAACACATTTGGACACGTGGGATAAATGCTGTGCCAAATACTTTGACACACCTTGATACAGCCCGTCACTCGCAGTTTCTGATTTGTTGACAGCCTAACATCTCAAAATAAGCATTTGGTCCCTTGTTGAATAACTGAATTATGCATTTAAATGTGTCTTTAACCTGTTGCGACGACCAAACCCGGATCCGGGATTCTATTTATAGACCTAAGCTCATTACCATAACGCAACGTTAACTATTCATGAAAATCGCAAATGAAATGAAATAAATATGCTATCTCTCAAGCTTAGCCTTTTGTTAATCTAAATGGTCCAAATCAGGATGATCCACACTTCTTCGAAAACATTTAAACCAATTTATTGAACTTACAGGCAACAAATGATCTAATCATTACGGTAGGAGACTATAACATTGTTAAGTACCTCAATGGACCGCAAACTATCATCACCGTGCCCTTAAGGAAATCACAAATATTATGGACACATTGGAAATAGTGGATATTTGGAGACTAAAAATCCTGACCTGATGAGATATTTCTTGGAGGAGACTAATTAATCAAGCTAAGCAAATGTTTTAATAATAGACAGAGAGCGATCGGATCATCATCTAATTGACATTCACATGACTCTTATAGATATTCTACGTAGACGGGGATATTGGAATTTTAATCAAAGTTTACTGGAGGACAAATTATTTTTATTAACCTGTTGGATCTCTAGGGGCGCTATTTCATTTTTGGATAAAAAACGTTCCCGTTTTAAGCGCGATATTTTGTCACGAAAAGATGCTCGACTATGCATATTCTTGACAGTTTTTGAAAGAAAACACTCTGAAGTTTCAGAATCTGCAAAGATATTGTCTGTAAGTGCCCCAGAACTCATTCTACAGGCGAAACCAAGATGATGCGTCAACCAGGAAATTAGCAGAATTTCTGAAGCTCTGTTTTCCATTGTCTCCTTATATGGCTGTGATTGCGCAAGGAATGAGCCTACACTTTCTGTCGTTCCCCCAAGGTCTTAGCAGCATTGTGACGTATTTGTAGGCATATCATTGGAAGATTGACCATAAGAGACTACATTTTCCAAGTGTCCGCCTGGTGTCCTGCGTGGAATTCGGTGCGCAATTGCCAGCTGCTTGTACTTTTCCATTTGATTGAGGGGAGAAACCATGCTTCCAAGAACGATATATCAATGAAGAGATATGTGAAAAACACCTTGAGGATTGATTCTAAACAACGTTTGCCATGTTTTCAGTCGATATTATGGAGTTAATTTGGAAAAAAGTTCGCGTTTTGAGGACTGAATTTTCTGTTTTTTTTGGTAGCCAAATGTGATGTATAAAACGGAGCTATTTCTAATACACAAAGAATCTTTTTGGAAAAACTGAGCATCTGCTATCTAACTGAGAGTCTCCTCATTGAAAACATCAGAAGTTCTTCAAAGGTAAATTCTTTTATTTGAAGGCTTTTATGTTTTTGTTGAAATGTTGCGTGCTGGATGCTAACGCTAATGCTAACGCTAAATGCTACGCTAGCTAGCTACTTTTACACAAATTATTGTTTTCCTATGGTTGAGAAGCATATTTTGAAAATCTGAGATGACAGTGTTGTTTACAAAAGGCTAAGCTTGAGAGATGGCATATTTATTTCATTTCATTTGCGATTTTCATGAATAGTTAACGTTGCGTTATGGTAATGAGCTTGAGTCTGTATTCCTGATACCGGATCCGGGATGGGGAGATCAGAGAGGTTAACTAAGACAAAATCATTTATAACAGAATTGTTCCTGTAAAATAAAGGTTCAGCATATCACCTAATTGTTTGGGATACCTTTAAATGTACCTTCAGGGGTAATTCAATTCAATATTTAGAAATAATAAAAAAGCAGTTTCTGGCAAAAGAGACAAGACTAACAAGGGAAATCCATGAACTAATAGTACATGTAGATAGCAATAAAAACGATACTACAGAGATACAAAATAATTTAGAGGAAAAACAAAAATAATTTGAGGAACTTATTCAAGAACGATCTAATGTAATCTATTACAAAATAAAGCAAACTGGATGGAATATGGAGAAAAATTGACAAAATTCTTCCTGAATCTCCATTACAGGAACTCTAACAAAAATAATTTGCAGAAACTCGTTACTGAAGACGGAGTCATCTATGATTCTCTGAATAATATTTAAAAATAGTAAGCTAATTATTTTAGGCAGATGTTCTCTTTTCCGTTTCATCCTCTCCCACTGAATGAAGATTACGGTAAGGAAATCTTTCTAAATAATATAAAACATTGAAAATTAACAAATGTACAGAAAGATCAGAGCAAAGGCCAAATTACAGAGGAAGAACTTTTTGAGGCTATTAAATCCTTTCAGTCTGGAAAAACCCCAGGGCTTGATGGCATATCGGTAGAGGTATGTAAAGTATTTTTTGATATACGAAAAGCTCCATTGTTAGATTGTTTAAACTACTCCTATAGAAATGGTAGTCTGTCAGGTACTCAGCAGGAAGGTCTGATTTCTCTGTTAATTAACCTCTCTAGGGTATGTGGGAAGCTAGAGTCCCACCTAGCCAACATCCAGTGAGATTGCAGAGCGCCAAATTCAAATACAGAAATACTCATAAAAATTCAGAAAAGATACAACTATTTTACATAGGTTTAAAAATGAACTTCTTGTGAATCCAACCACGGTGTCAGATTTAAAAAATGCTTTACGGTGAAAGCATAGCTTACGATTATTTGAGAACATACCCCAGCAGACAAACCATTACAGTAACAGTAACCGGCCAAGGAGAAGAGTTACACAAGTTAGAAATATAGATAAAATGAATCACTTACTTTTGATGATCTTCATATGGTTGCACTCAGAAGACATTTATTTATTCAATAAATGTTCCTTTTGTCAATAAAGTCTCTCTTGATATCCCATAAGCTCCGTTTTGTTTGCATGTTTTCTTCAGTAATCCACAGGCTCAAACGCAGTCACAACAGGCAGACAAAAAATACAAATAGTATCCGTAAAATTCATAGAAACATTTAATAAGATGTTTATAATCAATCCTCAGGTTGTTTTTTGCCTAAATAATCAATAATATTTCACCCGTACAATAACGTCGTCAATATAAAAGGTAAACAAGAATGGTGCGCTCTCGGTCGTGCGCATGAAAAAGCTCTAGGACACTGCAGTGTCCACTCATTCAGACTGCTCTTACTCCCTCATTTTCACAATACAAGCCTGAAACAATTTCTAGACTGTTGACATCTAGTGGAAGCCATAGGATCTGCAATTTGAGTCATAAGTCAATGGATACTGTAATGGCATTCAATAGCAAACTACAATCATAAAAAAATCCCACATCCTGAATGGATTTTTCTCAGGTTTTCGCTGCCAAATCAGTTCTGTTATACTCACAGACATTATGTTAACAGTTGTGGAACCTTTAGTGGTTTCTATCCAAATCTACCAATTATATGAATATCCTAGCTTCTGGGCCTGAGTAGAAGGCAGTTTACTTTGGGCACGCTTTTCATCCGGAAGTGAAAATAGTGCCCCCTACCCTAGTGAAGTTAAGTAGCTTATGTTCCCCTCTTTGTGGCAGTGAGCAAATAGTGTCTCTGGATTTTCCTTGAGGAGCTTATTTTTGTACTTATTCCATGCAGTGTTGTTTTTAATATCTAAGGGGTACTGTACTGTGATGACATCTGCACAGGGGGAAGCCATGTAGCAGGGGGCTTCAAAGGCCTCTGCATTTGGGTGAGGGAGAATGTGAAACTCTGCTGCCATTGTTGGGCTCAAGTTTTCATACATCTCACGTCACACTTTAGTGCTAATAGAAGTTGCTGCCAGGTCTGTTCTGTCCAAGTAGCTTGGTAGGTTAGTAGCCTTATTCACTTAGCTTTATATAACAAAATTACCTAGAGATTATTGTTATTTACTTTTTGGCGTCAGAAGTAGCTTCAAACTAAACATTGCTCACTCAGTATTGGGTTGGATGGTATTTCCAGATTTCCGGTGTGTTTTCTTCTGCAGGTTTTTGTTTACTAGAAGTTTTTTCTTAATAGTCCTTTGTTGTAAGAATTCTTTCAATGTCACGTCCTGACCTTAGTTCCTTTTTTATGTCTCTATTTTAGTTTTGTCAGGGCATGAGTTGGATTGGGCATTCTATGTTTTTGTTCTATATTCTGTATTTCTGGTTTTGTCCTGGTATGGTTCCCAATCAGAGGCAGCTGTCAATTGTTGTCTCTGATTGAGAACCATACATAGGTAGCCCTGTTTTCCCACTATGGGTTGTGGGTAGTTGTTTTCTGTTTTGTGTATTCACCGGACAGAACTGTTTCTTTTCTTCCTTTCACTTTGTTATTTTGTTTTATTTGTTCAGTCTAATAAGTTAACATGGAAGTATGTATAATGTATAAATCCAAGTTTGTCTATGTTTATCCAACTCTAACTCAATGTTTTCATTTGCAGAAGAACTCAGGAGCCCATGAATTCATGGCCCCCCTCTCTCTCACTCCATCTACTCTCTCTCTCTCCCCCCTCCATTACTATTCCTCTCTCTCTCTCTCACCCTCCATTACTATTCCTCTCTGATGCTCCTCGGCTCCCAGTAAATTACCAAGTCAATTTAGAGCCACTTAATAAAGCCTCAGCTTGTTTAAAAGGCAAAGATGGAAGGAAGAATAGCTGGAGAAGAAACAGCTTTAAGTAGTTTGTCCTTGCCCCTTCAACCTCTAGGCTGGTACATCATCAATTCAGTGTTATAGATGGGTGGCAGGGCGGTGGGTCGGCAGAATACACACTAAAAAATAATGTTCCTAAATAGTACCAGGTAGGGTTTATATTTGGCGTTATGTATAACCCGTTTCTGAAGGATCAATAAAGAACCATGCTAATAAAGGTTAAAAATAGATCCTATATGGTGTTATAAAGAACCCTAACCTAAGATTTTATAAAAAACCTTTAAAAAGTTCTATATAGCACCAAAAAAGGGTTCCGCTATGGTTACAACCCTTTTTGATGTTATATAGAACCATCTTTATGGAGAATGGTTCTACAAATAACTTTTCTCAATCTGAAAGGCACAGTACTTTGTAGATACAGGGTTTTTTATTCTGGTCAGACATATTATTTATATATATATATATACCTGCAACAGTTTGTGAAAACCTTGTGAAGACTTACAGAAAACGTTTGACCTCTGCCATTGCCAACAAAGGGTCTATAACAAACTATTGAGACAAACTTTTGTTATTGACCAAATACTTGTTTTCCACCATAATTTGCAAATTAATTATTTAAAATTCCTACAATGTGATTTTCTGGATTTTTTTTGCTAATTTTGTCCGTCATAGTTGAAGTGTACCTATGATTAAAATTACAGGCCTCTCTCATATTTTTAAGTGGGAGAACTTGCACAATTGGGGGCTGACTAAATACTTTTTTGCCCCACTGTATATATATATATATACACTCTCATTCATCGTTGCACAAAAAAATGCTTTGAGCAAATAATGTCGCAAAATATTCTAATGAGTCGCCTCCCCAACATTTTAATTATCACTAAAAGAGTAAATAACCATTTTGTGAACTTTAAAGAACAATTGAATAGCTCAAAGGGATATTTGAGTCATTATGGTTCCACATAGAACCCTCACCCTTCCCAACGAATCCTTGAGGAACCCTAATGTAGTGTGTGTAACAAATCAAGGCCAAAGAATTGTACACGGACATGCATAAAAGCTCAAGCATGCACCCCCTACCCCCCAACACACGCGAATGCACACACATGCACAAAAACATGCAAACATACTCAAACTGTCACTACCTTACATTAGAGATCCTTTTTATGTCTCTATTTTGGTTTGGTCAGGGTGTGAGTTGGGGTGGGCATTCTATGTTTTGTGTTTCTATGATTTTCTATTTCTATGTTTTGGCCAGGTATGGTTCTCAATCAGGGACAGCTGTCTATCGTCGAAAGAGAAAGGAACTAATTGTCTAACAGCTAATAATAACAACAATTAAAACAAACTTAACATACATGCTGATACAGCAAAGGAAAAGCACGACACAGGATCACGATAAAGAGATCTAAAATAAAAATCGGATTGGGAACCATACTTAAGTACCCTTTTTCCCACCTGTGTTTGTGGGAAGTTGACTTTGTTTAGGGCACAGAGCCTTTAGCGTCATGGTTTGATTTTGTAGTGTTTATTGTTTTGTTCGGCGTCATTTTGCAAATAAAGAGAAAATGTACGCTCACCGCGCTGCAACTTGGTCCAGTTCCTTCAACAGCCGTGACAGAACTTCCCACCACTAAAGGACCAAGCAGCATGGTAAAGAGAACTCCTGGACATGGGAGGACATCCTGGATGGTAAGGGACCCTGGAGGCAGGCTGGGGAGTATCGCCGTCCATGGGAGCAACCGGAGGCAGCTAAGGCGGAGCGGCAACAGTATGAGGGACCATGGCTGGCAAGGAAGCCCGACAGACAGCCCCCCCCCGAAAAATTTGGGTGGGCAAACGGGGAGTTTGACAGGCTCCGTCCTCCAGCCAGGAGCCTCCAAAAACGGCCTCCAGCCTGGAGCCTCCAGAGACGGCCTCCAGCCCGGAGCCTCCAGCCCGGAACCTCCAGAGACGGCCTCCAGACCGGAGCTTCCAGCGACGGCCTCCAGTTTGTAGCCCGCAGCGTGGGTGGCTAGTCCCGGGCCCGCAGCGATGGTCCCCAGTCCGGGGCCTGCAACGAGGGTCCCCAGTTCGGGGTCATGGCGAGGGTCCCCGCACCAGAGGTGCCACCAAAGTGGGGTGGGGCGGGGTCTGCGTCCCGCACCTGAGCCGCCGCCGCGGATAGATGCCCACCCAGACACTCCCCTATAGGTTTAGGTTTTGCGGAACCCCCCCCCCCCCAACATTCCGCTGAAAAGGCAGCACGGGAAATTCAAAAATATTTTTTTGAAATATTTAACTTTCCGACATTGACAAGTCCAATACAGAAAATGAAAGATAAACAGCTTGTTAATCTACCCATTGTGTCCGATTTTTTAAATGTTTTACAGCGAAAACACAACATATGTTAGACATATGTTAGATCACCACCAAATCCCAAAAAACACACAACCATTTTTCCCAGCCAAAGATAGTCACAAAAGCAGAAGTAGAGATAAAATGATTCACTAACCTTTGATAATCTTCATCAGATGACACTCATAGGACATCATGTTACACAATACATTTATGTTTTGTTCAATAATATGCATATTTATATCCACAAATCTCGGTTTACATTGAAGCCATGTTCAGAAATGGCTCCAAAATATCCGGAGTAATTAGAGAGCTCGTCATATAACAGAAATACTCATCATAAACTTTGATGAAAGATACATGTTTTACATATAATTAACAATCCACTTGTTCTTAACCCGCTAGCAGAACCCCCCCGCAACATCCATTGAAAGTGCATGGCGCCAAATTCCAAAAAACAAAAATCTCATAATTAAAATTCCTCAAGCATATAAGTATTTTACACCATTTTAACAGTAAAAATTCTCGTTAACCCAGCCAGTGTCTGATTTCAAAAATGATTTACAACGAAAGCACCACAAACGATTATGTTAGGTCACCACCAAGCCACAGAAAAACACAGCCATTTTTCCAGCCAAAGAGTCACAAAAAACAGAAATAGAGATAAAATTAATCACTAACCTTTGATGATCTTCATCAGATGACACTCATAGGACTTCAAGTTGCACAATACATGTATGTTTTGTTTGATAAAGTTCATATTTATATAAATAAATCTGAGTTTACATTGACACGTTACGTTCAGTAGTTCTAAAACATTTGGTGATTATGCAGAGAGCCACATCAATTTACAGAAATACTCATAATAAACATTGATAAAGATACGACTATTATACATGGAACTTTAGATAAACTCCTTAACCTGTTGCGACGACCAAACCCGGATCCGGGATTCTATTTATAGACCTAAGCTCATTACCATAACGCAACGTTAACTATTCATGAAAATCGCAAATGAAATGAAATAAATATGCTATCTCTCAAGCTTAGCCTTTTGTTAACAACACTGTCATCTCAGATTTTCAAAATATGCTTTTCAACCATAGGAAAACAATCATTTGTGTAACAGTAGCTAGCTAGCGTAGCATTTAGCGTTAGCATTAGCGTTAGCATTTAGCAGGCAACTATCACAAAAACAAGTAAAGCCTTCAAATAAAATAACTTACCTTTGAAGAACTTCTGATGTTTTCAATGAGGAGACTCTCAGTTAGATAGCAGATGCTCAGTTTTTCCAAAAAGATTCTTTGTGTATTAGAAATAGCTCCGTTTTGTACATCACATTTGGCTACCAAAAAAAAAAAAAAAAAAAAAACGAAAATTCAGCCCTCAAAACGCGAACTTTTTTCCAAATTAACTCCATAATATCGACTGAAACATGGCAAACGTGGTTTAGAATCGATCCTCAAGGTGTTTTTCCACATATCTCTTCAATGATATATCCTTCCTGGAAGCCTGGTTTCTCCTTGCTCTCAAATGGAAAAATAATTGCACCTGGCTTTACGCTCCAATTTCGACGTAGGGACACCAGGCGGACACTTGGAAAATGTAGTCTCTTATGGTCAATCTTCCAATGATATGCCTACAAATACGTCACAATGCTGCTAACGCCTTGGGAGAACGACAGAAAGTGTAGGCTCATTCCTTGCGCAATCACAGCCATATAAGGAGACAATGGAAAACAGAGCTTCAGAAATCTGCTCATTTCCTGGTTGACGCATCATCTTGGTTTCGCCTGTAGAATGAGTTCTGGGGCACTTACAGACAATATCTTTGCAGATTCTGAAACTTCAGAGTGTTTTCTTTCAAAAACTGTCAAGAATATGCATAGTCGAGCATCTTTTCGTGACAAAATATCGCGCTTAAAACGGGAACGTTTTTTATCCAAAAATGAAATAGCGCCCCTAGAGATCAAAGAGGTTAATGCAACCGCTGTGTCAGATTTCAAAAAAACTTTACGGAGAAAGCAAACCATGCAATAATCTGAGTACAGCCTTTAGACAACAAAGCAGCCAAAAATATACCCGCAACATGACTCAGAAATAGCATTTTAAATATTCACTTACCTTTGATGATCTTCATCAGAATGCACTCCCAGGAATCCCAGTTCTAACATAAGTGCTTGATTTGTTCGATAATAACCATCAGTTACGTCCAAATATCTTCTTTTGTTAGGGCGTTTGGTAAACAATTCCAAAAGCGCGTTTAGGTCGCACCGACCGCCGGACGAAAAGTTCAAAAAGTTCTGTTACAGCCCGTAGAAACATGCCAACCTAAGTATGGAATCAATCTTTAGGGTGTTTTTAACATAAAACTTCATTAAAAAATGACGTTGCGTTTTGGAACGGAGCTTTTCCTGAACCAGACAGGCTATACAAATGGATATTTTGGGCATACATGGACGGATTTAATCGGGAAAAAGACCCAATTGTGAGGGTTTATGGAACATATAGGAGTGCCAACAAAGAATATCATCAAAGGTAATGAATGTTTTATATTTTATTTCTGCGTTTTGTGTAGCGCCGGCTACGCTAATTCTTTTGTTTACGTCCCCTTCAGGTATTTTGGGGTGTTGCATGCTATCAGATAATAGCTTCTCATGCTTTCGCCGAAAAGCATTTTAAAAATCTGACTTGTTGGCTAGATTCACAACAAGTGTAGCTTTAATTCAATACCTACAATGCATGTGTGTTTTAATGAACGTTTGAGTTTTAACGAGTACATTTAGCATTTAGCGTAGCGCATTTGCATTTCCAGGTGTCTAGATGAGACGTCTGCGTCTCTGGTGGGAGTAAGAGGTTAATGATCCCACCGGACAATTCCTTTGTCTGTAGAAATGAAGTGGAATGTGAGCGTGCCAGACCGAGGCTGTGGCACTCTGCCAGACCACTCATTCAAAGAGCCTTTAGAGTAGAATCCTCAAAACAGGTTCTAAATACTGTTGACATCGAGTGGAAGCCTTGGGAAGTGAAGCATAACTAATATCACCCTGTATCTTCAATGGGGGCTGAGTTGAAAAACTATAAACCTCAGATTTCCCACTTCCTGTTTGGATTTCTTCTCAGGTTTTCGCCCCATATGAGTTATGTTATACTCACAGACATCATTCAAACAATTTAGAAACTTCAGACAGTTTTCTATCCAATACTAATAATAATATGCATATATTAGCATCTGGGACAGAGTAGGGGGCAGTTCACTCTGGGCACGCTATTCATCCAAAAGTGAAAATGCTGCCCCCTATCCCAAAAAGGTTAAGAAACAAGGTAAACAAAATCAATAATTTGCTCGTAACAGATGAATTCATATTCTTACAATCTCGGAAACTCTGGTAATAACTTTGATGATATAGTTGTAGCAATACATGATTATAATATCTACAGAAAATACAGAAATGCCAAAGGTGGAGGTGTCACCATTTATATTCAGAACCACATTCCTGTAAAGGTTAGAGAGGATCTCATGTTAAATACTGTTGAAGTAATATGGCTACAGGTTCATCTGCCAAACTAAAGCACATTCTGGTGGGAAGCTGCGATAGACCACCAAGTGCTAACTGTCAGTATCTGGATAACATGTGTGAAATGGTTGATTATGTATGTGATATCAACAGAGATATATTTTCTGGGTGATTTAAATATTGACTGGCTTTCACAAGACATGTCATCTCTTCACAGTCGCCAAGTCCAGAACAGACTGTGGGAGGTGCACAGGACTACATAGAGCCATGACTACATGGAACTCTATTGCACAACAAGTAACTCATGCAAGCAGTAAAATCTGATTTAAAAAACAGATAAAAATACATCTTATGTGAAGCAACATAAACATAGGCACATACATAAACATTCAAACACATAATAACATATGTGCAATACAAACAAGTAGACATGGATTCTGTGAAATCTGTTGTGAATGTATTGTAATGTTGAGTTTTTTTTACAAAAATGCTGGACCCCAGGAAGAACTAATGGGGATCCATAATAAATACAATTACAAATGTACACGTGGACACACACACGTTTAAATGTCTGTGTGTATCTTAAGATGATGATGACGTTGTATCATTAGGAAATTATTTCTGTGTAATACAACATGTCAGCATAAACACTATTAACACACATTGAGTGTGTGTGTATCTGCTTACCTACTGAGGAGCATAGGTGAACATTGGGCCCTGTCCACGGAGATGGAACAAGCTGATACTCCATCTGACCCCCCGTCACATTGGATAAGGGAGTATATCACTCATACGTCTTAGACTTAATTAGCCTTGCCTGGGAAAAGCTGCCCTTGGGAAGCCAGTTTTCTTTCCTGTTAATTGGCGCATTAATTAGGATAGAAAAACCACATTGTGTTTGCCCACCCTGAATGCATGACACTGTCGTCAAAGCGTCTTTCATCTGTGTGTGGCTGTGTGCGTGTGCGTGTGCGTGTGTGTGTGTGTGTGTGTGGTTGGATGGGTTTGTGTATGAGTGTGTGCAAGTAAAAAAATAATTGAACAGACAGCAGAGTGGCTGGCGGTGAATCAATGATTACATTTACATTTTAGTCATTTGGAGATACTCTTATCCAGTGTGACTTACAGTAGAGAGTGCATACATTTTTATACTGGTCCCCGTGTGAATCGAATCCACAACTTTGGCATTGCAAGCGCCATGCTCTACCAACATCCCACCCTTCCCTTTGCTCTCTCTGGCACCCCAGAATGAGTGGGCATCGCCATGACGACAGGACGCTCCACGTGACAGTAGTGCAACAGGTCACAGGGAACACCATCTCTCTGCCACTTAACAGGAGTGTCACGAATATTACCGAAGGTGACTCCCCTTCTTGTTCGGGTGGCACTCGGCGGTCGTCTTCGCCGGTCTACTAGCTGCCACCGATCCTTTGTTCTGTGTTCGTTTGTTTTTGTCTAATTGGTTTCACCTGTTTCTTGTTTGGTTATTAGGGTGGGGTTATATAAGTTCGTTCAGCTCGCTTCTGTTTGTGCGGGCTTGTTCGTATGTATGTGTTCGAGTGGTTTATGTTTGCTTTTCGGGTTTCTCGCTGTCCTTTATTTTTTCACATTATTTGTTCCTGTGATTTATTTCTGGACATTAAAGCGTGTTTTTCCCGCATTATTTTGCTCTCTGCGCCTGACTCCACACCTATACACTCATTGAGCGTTACAGAAGCCCGCACCAAGATATGGAGTCAGCAGGAGCAGCGGCCACCCCTCTTCCCACGATGGAGGAGAGAGTCCTTCATCACACGTCCATCCTCCATCGCATCGGATCAGCGATGGATCAAATGATGGAGAGGATGGATCGTTGGGAGAGGAGTGGTCTCCCTACTACCCCACTTACCCCCCCACCAGCAACTCTACCATCTCCCCCAGCGGGATCTGGTTCCAGCGCTCTGCGCATTACGCCTCCGAGGGAGTACGATGGAGCAGCGGCGGGGTGCCAGGGATTCCTGCTTCAACTGGACCTCTACCTGGCCACCGTTCGGCCGGCTCCCTCGGACGAGGAGAGTGTGAGTGTCCTCGTCACTTGCCTTACGGGTAGAGCCCTGGAGTGGGCCAATGCTGTCTGGAACGGGCCCGACTCAGCGAGGGGCAACTACCCGGTGTTCACCCGTTTCCGGGCCGTGTTCGATCACCCTCCGGAGGGCCGAGCGGCGGGTGAGAGGTTGTTCCATCTCACACCTATACACTCATTGAGCGTTACAAGAAGAAGATGATGTTACACTATAACTCTCATTTAAACAAGGAGTGTTCTTTGCAAGCACACACATGCGCACATATATACACACACACACACACACACACGCACACACACACACTCATAGACACATACATGATAGTGTGTAACTTTGGACAGCATAGTGAATGGACCGCTTGCAATAGGAAATCATTTGTGTGTGAGTATGACTCTCATCAGAACTGTGATTACAAACTGAGCAGAGCTCTCTGATTGTTCCCCGTACGGAGCAGAGCTCTCTGATTGTTCCCTGGAGGGGCAGAAATCAAATAAACAATCAAGCCTGGAAAATGTGCAAACAGACAAACGTGACACTGTTTGTGTTGTGCCTAGAATGATAGACCAGTGTAAATAATGTGCATAACACACACACACACAATCTTGAGCTGCCCTGTCTGTTGGATTTTTATAGCGGTGACTGACACTTCACTTCTCATGTCTTCTCCTGTGTAAAATGCAATCATAAGGCCTTCAGAAACAGGAGCAGGGTGTCAATGTGTTGTCACGTTCTGACCTTAGTTCTTTTGTTATGTCTTTGTTTTCGTATGGTCAGGGCGTGAGTTGGATGGGTTGTCTATGTTCGTTTTCTATGATTTGGGATTGCTGTGTTCGGCCTGGTATGGTTCAATCAGAGGCAGTTGTCAATCGTTGTCCCTGATTGAGAATCATACTTAGGTAGCCTGGTTTCACTTTTGAGTTGTGTGTGTTTGTTTTCCGTGTCAGTGTTTTGTCCACACGGTACTGTTTCGGTTTAGTTATTTCACTTTGTTGTTAATTGTTTTTGTTTCGGTGTTCACGTTTCTTAAAAATCAAGATGAACACTTACCACGCTGCGCTTTGGTCCTCTCCTTCATTCGACGACCGTTACAGAAACACCAACCACCAAAGGACCAAGCAGCGTGGTAACGGGCAGCAGCAGCAATCGCAGGATTCCTGGACATGGGATTAGATTCTGGACGGCAAGGGACCCTGGGCACAGGCTAGAGAATATCGCTGCCTCAAGGCTGAGCTGGAGGCAGCGAAAGCCAAGAGGCGGTGGTATGAGGAGGCAGCACGGCAGTGCGGTTGGAAGCCCGAGAGGCAGCCCCAAAAAATTATTCGGGGGGCACACGGGGAGTGTGGCTAATCAGGTAGGAGACCTGAGCCCACTCCCCGTGCTTACCGTGGAGAGAGAGGGACCGGGCAGGCACCGTGTTATGCCGTGAGACGCATGGTGTCCCCTGTGCGCGTGCATAGCCCGGTGTGTTACATTGCAGCACCTCGTGTCGGCCGGGCTAGAGTGGGCATCGAGCCAGGTGCCAGGTGTCTGATCTCCAGTGCGTCTCCTCGGGCCGGGGTACATGGCACCAGCCCTACGCATGGTGTCCCCGGTTCGCCAGCACAGCCCAGTGAGGGTTATTCCACCTCGCCACACTGGCCTGGCTACGGGGAGCATTCAGCCAGGTAGGGTTGGGCAGGCTCGGTGCTCGAGACCTCCAGTGCACCTTCACAGTCTGATCTATCCAGTGCCACCTCCACGCACCAGACCTCCGGTGGCAGCCCCCCGCACCAGGCTGTCTCTCCGTCTCCTCCCTACAGGTGCTCCCGCCTGTCCAGCGCTGCCAGAGTCTCCCGTCTGTCCTGAGCTGCCAGAGTCTCCCGTCTGTCCTGAGCTGCCAGAGTCTCCCGTCTGTCCTGAGCTGCCAGAGTCTCCCGCCTGTCCGGTGCTGCCGGAATCTCCCGTCCGTCCGGTGCTGCCGGAATCTCCCGTCCATTCGGGACCCGTGGCTTGGGTCCCCAGTCCGAGGTCGGCGGCGAGGGTCGTCGCGTTAAAGAGGCCACAGAGGCAGGTAGAGAGGCGGAGAAGGACTATGGTGGAGTGTGGTCCAAGTCCCGCGCCAGAGCCACCACCGCGGACAGACACCCACCCAGACCCTCCCCTATAGGTTTAGGTTTTGCGGCCGAAGTCCGCACCTTTGGGGGGGGGGGGGGGGGTACTGTCACGTTCTGACCATGGTTCTTTTGTTATGTCTTTGTTTTAGTATGGTCAGGGCGTGAGTTGGGTGGGTTGTCTATGTTCGTTTTTCTATGATTTGGGATTGCTGTGTTCGGCCTGTTATGGTTCTCAATCAGAGGCAGCTGTCAATCGTTGTCCCCGATTAAGAATCATAGTTAGTTAGCCAGGTTTCACTTTTGAGTTGTGGGTGTTTGTTTTCCGTGTCAGTGTTTTGTCCACACGGTACTGTTTCGGTTTAGTTATTTCACGTTGTCATTTATTGTTTTTGTTTCAGTGTTCACGTTTCTTATAAAAAATCAAGATGAACACCTACCACGCTGCGCTTTGGTCCTCTCCTTCATACGACGACTGTTACATGTGTTGATTGTGTGCTGTGTGCGTGCGTGTGTATCTGTGCGCTTTATTGCCCAGCAGCAAGCCTTCAAACTGAAATTGGTACTTAAAAACAATTTTATATATCTTCCCTAATCACTTAAAAATGTATCTGATATATGCATACTTACTTTGGATGGTGCCCTCATTGACCGTGTCCCTAATAATCTGTATTGCACTTACGGGCAATAGGTTCAGTACACATCATTGCATTTTGTATCAGAAAGTAGGCTGGCCCTTTTTTTAAGTATCGTAGATCGATTCATTGCACTCTTTTTGTCTATAAAGGCATCTTGCATAAACTCCCGCTATACCTTACCTCATTGTTAACATTCAGACGTATACGTTACCAGACCCAGACTCAGATCTTCAATCTCCACCGATTTAAGTAAATCTGCATTTAGTTTTTTACCATGTGGAATGATCTTCAAAACTCGGTGCCTCTAGAGCAATTCAGGCAGATGTTATGAGGCCTTTTCACCGAAGAATGTGTTTTTTCATTGTGTTTTGCTTTTCATGTTTTGTATTTGCTTGTTCATGTATGTGTAATTCAGGTCAACTATAAGTGCTATTATTGTGAAGTGGAAATGTCTAGGAGAAACAACGGCTCAGCCGTGAAATGGTAGGCCACACAAGCTCAAAGAACGGCACCACCGAGTGCTGGAGCGTTTAGCACATACAAATCATCTGTCTTCGGTTGCAACACTCACTACCGAGTTTCAAACTGCCTCTGGAAGCAATGTCAGCACAAGAATTGTTCGTCGGGAACTTCATGAAATGGGTCTCCATGGCCGAGCAGCCGCACACAAGCCTAAGATCGCTTGGCATTGCGCTGGAGTGGTGTAAAGCTCATCGCCAATGGACTCTGAAGCATTGGAAATGCGTTCTCTGGAGAGATGAGTCACGCTTCACCATCTGGCAGTCTAACGGACTAATCTGGGTTTAGTGAATGCCAGGAGAACACTACCTGCCCCAACGCATAGTGCCAACTGTAAAGTTTGGTGGAGGAGGAATAATGGTCTGGGGCTGTTTTACATGGTTCCGGCTATGCTCCTTAGTTCAGGTGAAGAGAAATCTTAATGCTACAGCATGCAATGACATTCTAGAGGATTCTGTGCTTCCAAATTTGTGGCAACTGATTGGGGAATGCCCTTTCCTCTTCCAGCATGACAACACCCCTGTGCACAAAGCGAGGTCCATACATAAATGGTTTGTCGAGATCGGTGGGAAAGAACTTGACTGGCCTACACAGAGCCCTGACTTCCACCCCATCAAATACCTTCGGGATGAATTGGATCTCCAACTGCGAGCCAGGCCTAATCGCCCAACATCAGTGCCCAACCTCACTAATGCACTTGTGGCTGAATGGAAGCAAGGTCTATAACATACTGTATTTATGTGCACATATTTATTCCTCTAAATCAAAGGACTCAAGGTGTCTTCAGGAGAAGCAAGGAAAACATGTTCACAATTTCACCTCAAAATCATATAGAATTGTAATGGTCACATATAAACATTTACAGATGTTATTGCGGGTGTAGCGAAATGCTTGTGTTCCTTTTCTTCAACAGCGCAGTAGTATCTAACAATTCACAACAATACACAAATCTAAAAGAAAAATAATGGAATTAAGAAGTATATAAATATTTGGACGAGCAATGATGGAGTGGTATTGACTAAATACATACAGTGCCTTGCGAAAGTATTCGGCCCCCTTGAACTTTGCGACCTTTTGCCACATTTCAGGCTTCAAACATAAAGATATAAAACTGTATTTTTTTGTGAAGAATCAACAACAAGTGTGACACAATCATGAAGTGGAACGACATTTATTGGTTATTTCAAACTTTTTTAACATATCAAAAACTGAAAAATTGGGCGTGCAAAATTATTCAGCCCCCTTAAGTTAATACTTTGTAGCGCCACCTTTTGCTGCGATTACAGCTGTAAGTCGCTTGGGGTATGTCTCTATCAGTTTTGCACATCGAGAGACTGACATTTTTTCCCATTCCTCCTTGCAAAACAGCTCGAGCTCAGTGAGGTTGGATGGAGAGCATTTGTGAACAGCAGTTTTCAGTTCTTTCCACAGATTCTCGATTGGATTCAGGTCTGGACTTTGACTTGGCCATTCTAACACCTGGATATGTTTATTTTTGAACCATTCCATTGTAGATTTTGCTTTATGTTTTGGATCATTGTCTTGTTGGAAGACAAATCTCCGCCCCAGTCTCAGGTCTTTTGCAGACTCCATCAGGTTTTCTTCCAGAATGGTCCAGTTTTATATCTTTATGTTTGAAGCCTGAAATGTGGCAAAAGGTCGCAAAGTTCAAGGGGGCCGAATACTTTTGCAAGGCACTGTATATAATATAGAATAGAATAGAGTATATACATACTGTATGAGATGAGTAAAGTAGTATGTAAACATTAGTAAAGTGACTACTGTTACATTATTAAAGTGGCCAGATGAAAAGAAAGAGAAAACATCCACATATAATGTTATAACAAGTTGAAACAAAGAAGAGGCTCATGAAAAACATCATACTGTTTGTTTTCTTTTTTCCATTTTCGGCCTGTCAGCATAAGACTACTTTTGTTGAATTAAATTAAATTCTCTTGAAGCTACAATATGTAACTTATTTGGCGACCTGACCAAAATCACATCGAAATGTTAGTTATAGATCTTTCATTCCCGTTGATGGCAAGTCTAAGAAGTGGTAGATCTGTTCTATGTGTGCTATTTCTATACTTACCATTCTGAAGTTTCAATTTTGCGTCTTTTACTTTCGGTTTTGTACAACAGCTTCAAGTAACTGAATATTCAATATTTTTGGTTATGGGTAAATATATTTCACATTGGTTTCAAAATTAGGTGAACTATTCGAATTTTAGCAACCAGGAAATGGATGAGCGATTTCTGCATAGGGCATTTTAAATGTGCCCCCTTTCTCTTCTTCTTTGGCTCCCCACCTCTTATCCTTCCTCTCCTGTCTCATCTCTCTCACCATCTCTCTCCACTGTCTCTCCACCTCTCCCCTCTCCTGTTTCCCTCTCTCTCCTCTTTCTCCCCACCTCTCTCCTCTCCCCTCTACGCTGTCTTTTCCCTCTCTTCTCTCCCCTGCCCCCTCTCTCCTATCCCCTCTCTACCCATATTTCCTCCCCTCTGTGTTGAATATAGTGGAAATAGGGGAGGAGAAAGGGGGAGAGATGGGAGAAGAAAGAGGAGAGAGGGGAAAGACAGGGTAGAGGAGAGAGGTGGGGAGATGGGAGAGTGAGGAGGGAGGAGAGGTGAGGAGACAAAGGAGAAGAGATATGGCTCAGTGCCTCCAAACAGACAGTCTTATTACTGGTCCTAGAGACAATTAGAAACACTAGAATCCATTAGTGTGGTGGGGTCTATTGGGGTCTATGGGGGATCTCAAGGTTCCATTCAGAAGGAACAGGGATACTTCATCTCCCATCTGCAAGTCCTGTTTGGTTACCCTCTGTCTGCAGGAACACAACGAAGAAGAGCTAGAATCATAAGGAGTTACTGTGGTTTGGTGACCACACTTGCATCATGAGTAACTTTGCCTGAGACCATCTCGAAAGTTCATGAAATGTAGAACGTCCATCACATAGCCTTTTCAGGTAGCAAGCTCATCAATGTAACGACTTCAGACACACCACATAATGTTTGAGTGTTACTGACACTGTCCTGTTTGCCTGGCTTCATCTTCAGAGACAGAGGCTACTAATTAGATTCAATTAGTCTAGTGCACTGACCCAATTCTACTCCCTCCGGAAAGCAGGAAAAATATGCTCAAGTTATTCCAGCAAAACTTCTGCCCGCCCACGAAGCCCTGGCTGCCTGAGAAACTGGCAAGAAATTAGTCCCAGCGCTCCGATCAAACTCCTGCTCAGCTGGAGAGAGAAAAGTGAAGATCCAACAGCCTTGTCATGTTTAATCTTTAAGCTTTAAAGACACACACACACACACACACATACCACCCTCCACTTCCTTTAATACTGTGGCTCATTTAAAATTCAAACAACTTGTAGGTGTCTAATACAATGCTTCATTATGTAATATTGCCCACCATGCCTCCGTCTGGGATACAGCTGCTCTGCTGGTTTATAACTCACACAGCAGGATCCACCCAGACATAAACACCGACAGACAGACAGACAGACAGACAGACAGACAGACAGACAGACAGACAGACAGACAGACAGACACACACACAGACACACAGACAGACAGACAGACAGACAGACACACAGACAGACAGACAGACAGACAGACACAGACAGACAGACAGACAGACACACAGACACACAGACAGACAGACAGACAGACACACAGACAGACACACAGACAGACACACAGACACACACACAGCGGGCTCCACCTAAATACTTAGAGAATCTCTCTCTCTTTAGGATGTCTAATTTGTGAAATGTGACATAAAATCTGTTTTGAATATCTGTGTGATAAATGAGGTTACGCCTGTTTGGCTTGTGAGCACAAAGTATTGTGCATTGCACACGTTCCTATACACACAGATGGCATGGGAAGACACACATATACACACAATGACACATACAAGTGCACACAAACACACACACACACACACACACACACACACACACACACACACACACACACACACACACACACACACACACACACACACACACACACACACACACACACACACACACACACAAATAGGGAAAATTTCTATTGTATTTCATGAATTCCTCTTGTTCATGCCTCCTTCTCAAAACCCTTTGGATCAGAAGTCCCTCCTGCATTATCTGAGCCTACCACTTTCTACTATTCTTTTGTTGACTTAATCCAGTCAAGTCCCTGTTAACCCTTCTGTGGTGTCGCCACAGTAAAGATGGCAGTTGACTGAGGGTCCAACATGGCACGCCAGTCCCAGTTTAGTGCACTACTTGTGACCAACTCCCATAGGTGTCACGTCCTGACCTTAGTTCCTTTTTTATGTCTCTGTTTTAGTTTGGTCAGGGCGTGAGTTGGGGTGGGCATTCTATGTGTTCTATGTTTTTGTATTTCTGTGTTTGGCCTGGTATGGTTCCCAATCAGAGGCAGCTGTTTATCGTTGTCTCTGATTGAGAACCATACTTAGGCAGCCTGTTTTCCCACTATGATTGGTGGGTAGTTGTTTTCCGTTTCAGTGTTTGCACCATACGGGACTGTTTCGGTTTCCATTTATTCTCTTGTTCTTTTGTATTTAGTGTTCAGTTTATTAAAGGAAATATGAACACGTACCACGCTGCACCTTGGTCCTCACCTTCTTCCACCAACGACAATCGTTACAATAGGTCTGTGGTCAAAAGTAATGCACTATGTAGGGGATTTGGAGAGCAGGTAAGAGAATTCCCCAGAAATATATATATTTTTTTTACCTTTAACTAATCAAGTCAGTTAATAATCAGAAATATTTTACAATGATGGTCTACCCCGGCCACCCTGTCCTAACCCAGACGACGATGGGCCAAAGGTGCGCCGCCCTAAGGGACTCCTGATCACCGCCGGTGATACAGCCCAGGATCAAACCAGGGTCTGTAGTGATGCCTCTAACACTGAGATGCAGTACCTTAGACCGCTGCACCACTCGGGAGCCCTCAATGTTACCTAAAATACCAGCACAATATACAGACACAGTCAGCTACCTGAGGCACTTTACTGACCAGCAGCTAGCTAGCGTATTGTGTTCTTGACTTGGGGGTTGTGACAAAAATGTCTTGTGGGGTCTATACATGGTTGTCTGAGCTGTGTGCTAGTAGTTTAAACAGACTCTGTGCATTTAGCATGTCAAAACTTCTTACAAAAACAAGTAGTGATGAAGTCAATCTCTCCTCCACTTTGAGCCATGGGAAATGTACATGCATATTATTAATGTTAGCTCTCTGTGTACATTTAAGGCTCAGCAGTGCTGCCCTGTTCTGAGTCAATTGTAATTTTCCGAGTTCCCTCAATGTGGCACAAAACCCACCTCCATCTACCTTTTAACAAGATGACCGGAATGGACCCAGAAGCACAGGACGGAGCCGGCAATCACCTAGGAGCTGCACCAACAACCACCAGACCAGAAACCATGACCCGCCTGGAATTCAGCTGTGCAGTTCTCCAGAGAAGTACAGGTTTTATGCCGTCTGACCTGAACTGTCCAAAAGCTCCTCCCCTTTTACAGTATGGTAATGGAGTGAAGTATGTCTTGGGGGGTTTGATATTTGGGGTGTCTGTAACTTTCTCACTCATCATTAGTCGCAGCTCATTCCGGGTTATTCAGAATCATGGTAGCATCCACATTAATGTAGAAGTGTTTAAAAACATGTTATTTTTTATTTACAATAAAAGGTGACTCACAAGCCTGATGTAGTCATTGCATGCAATGAATATGGGACCAAATACTAACTTTTTACTACTGTAATACACAGTATTTTTCCCAATACGTTCGGTCCCTAAAAATGGGGGGACTATGTACAAAAAGTTATGTTATTTTAAACAGGATGTACCTGTGAAAAGAACCATTCAATGCCTGTCTGACCAATTGGAATCCACGCTTCAAGATTGTTTTGATCACGCGGACTGAGACGTTCCGGGTAGCCGCAGAGAATAATATAGATTTATACGCTGATTCAGTGAGTGAGTTCATAAGGAAGTGCATAGGAGATGTTATTCCCACTGTGACTATTAAAACCTACCGGCACCAGAAACTGAGTGCGAACCTCCGCATTTAACCATGGAAAGTTGACCGGGAATATGGCCGAATACAAACGGTGTAGTTATTCTCTCTGAAAGGCAATCAAACAAGCAAAATGTCAGTATAGGGACAAAGTGGAGTCTCTATTCAACAGCTCAGACACGAGACGTACAGTATGTAGCAGGATCTACAGGCAATCACGGACAACAAAAACAAAACAAGGCACGTCACGGACACTGACGTCTTGCTTCCAGAGAAACTAAACACCTTCTTTGACCACTTTGAGGATAATACAGTGCCACCGAATCGGCCCGCTACCAAGGACTGCGCTCCCCCACCCACTTCTCCGTGGCCGACTTGAGCAAGACATTGAGAAGTGTTAACGCTCGCCAGGCTGCCGGCCCAGACGGATGTCACAGGAAGGCCAAAAAGATCATTAAGGACAACAACCCCCCGAGCCACCGCCTGTACACCCCACTACCATCCAGAAGGCGAAGTCAGTACAGGTGCATCAAAGCTGGGACCGAGAGAATGAATAATAGCTTCTATCTCAAGGCCATCAGATGCTAAACAGCCATCACAAAAACAGAGAGGCTTCTGCCTACATACAGACTTGAAATCATTGGGCACTCTTACAAACGTATCACTTGTCACTTTATTAATGCCACTTTAATAATGATGTTTACATATCTTGCACAACTCATCCCTTCTATTGCATCTCTTCTATGCTGGTCGGTTGTGGCCCATCCATATATTAGTATGTACATATTCTTATTCCATCCCTTTACTTACATTTGTGTGTATTAGGTAGTTGTTGTGAAATTGTTAGATTACTTGTTAGATATTGCTGCACTGTCAGCACTAGAAACGCAAGCATTTCGCTACACTCACAATAACATCTGCTAACCATGTGCATGTGACCAATAAAATTTCATTTAATTTCATTTAGATTTTTGCGACCACACTTGAAGAAATGTCTTCTTAAAATGTTCCGTATTGACTGACCTTCATGTTTATAAAGAAATAATGGACTGTTGTGCTTCTACACCTGCATTGCTTGCTGTTTGGGGCTTTAGGCTGGGTTTCTGTACAGCACTTTGATATATCAACTGATGTACGAAGGGCTATATAAATACATTTGATTTGATTTGTTTCGCTTTGCTTTTTTGAGCTGTTCTTACGATAATATGGAATTGGTCGTTTACCAAATAGGGCTATCTTCTGTATATCCCCCCCTACCTTGTCACAACCCAACCGATTGGCTCAAATGTATTAAGAAGGAAAGAAATTAAACAAATTCACTTTTAAGAGGGCTCACCTGTTAATTGAAATGCATTCCAGGTGACCTCACGAAGCTAAGTGTGTGCAAAGCTGTCATCAAGGCAGCATAGTGCTGAGTTCATAACAATGTGGGAAGTGAGACTTTACCACATACGACTGGGGAGAAAATCCTCTTGAATGGCCCTCCAACTGGTAATTACTAGTGGGAAACTTGTCTATCTTACTGAACTCCCACATGCTGACCTCTGACATCACCTATGAAGGAAATTACCTTTAAAACAGCATTTTTTGCAGTTAAATGCAACAACAAAACAATATTAAAAAAAGCTATTTATTAATATGTTCTTTTTACACTGTAATTTGTTTACAAGCATGATAGCTGTAAATTGTATAATAGTCATTGTATAATTTCTAATCCAAAGTGCTGGAGTACAAACAAGCAAAAATGTGCCACTGTCCCACTACTTTTGGAGTCCTTCAATTTTTCCACATTTTGTTGTGTTACAGCCTGAATTTAAAATGGATAAGATTGAGATTTTGTATCACTGGCCAACACACAATACCCCATAATGTCAAATTTAATAAAAACATGAAAAACTGAAATGCCTTGAGTCAATAGTTATTCAACCCTTTTGTTATGGAAAGGCTAAATAAGTTCAGGAGTAAGAATGTCCTTAACAAGTCACATAATAAGTTGCATGGACTCACTATGTGTGTAATAATAGAGTTTAACATGATTTTTGAATGACTACCTCATCTCTGAACCGCACACATACAATTATATGTAAGGTCCCTCAGTTGAGCAGTGAATTACAGTTACAGAGTTTAATGGCTGTGATAAGAGAAAACTGAGAATGGATCAACAACATTGTAGTTACTCCACAATACTAACCTAATTGACAGAGTGAAAAGAAGGAAAACCATTTTTTTTTATTCCAAAACAAGGCACTAAAGTAACACTGCAAAAAAATGTGCCAAAGCAATTTACTTTTTTGTCCTGAATACAAAGTGTTATGTTTGGGGCAAGTCCAATACAACACATTACTCAGTACCACTCTCCATATTTTCAAAGATACTGGTGGCTGCATCATGTTATGGGTATTAAAATAAAGTGAATGGAGCTAAGCACAGGCAAAATACTAGTTGAAAACCTGGTTCAGTCTGCTTTCCACCACACATTGGGAGATGAATTCACCTTTCACCAGGACAATAACCTAAAACATAAGGCAAAGTCTACACTGTCTCTTTTACCAAAAAGACAGTAAATGTTCCTGAGTGGCTGAGTTACAGTTTTGACTTAAATCGTCTTGAAAATCTATGGCAATACATGAAAATGAATAACAGTCAACATGACCCAGCACAGCCAAAAGAGGACTGGCCACCCCTCAAATCCTGGTTCCTCTCTAGGTTTCTTCCTAGGCTCCTGCCTTCCTAGGGAGTTTTTCCTAGCCACCATTCTTCTACATCTGCATTGCTTGCTGTTTGAGGTTTTAGGATGTGTTTCTGTATAGCACTTTGTGACACCTGCTGATGTAAAAAGGGCTTTAAAAATAAATGTGATTGATTGCTTGATTGATTGATAGCTAATGCCAATTACTATTCTACCCAGTGGATGGATTTTCTGACTTTGATATGTCTCCTGCAATCAATCTGATGCAATGAAGTAAAACTTGGGTTGTATTTTTGCAGGACACTGGGCCGTATATGAGAGGCTGATGTGTGATAAGTTATGTGGCCATTCGTTCCTGCTGGACTAACCCAAGGCCAAGTACGAGACACTTTTTCCCGTCCAATCATACGGGAAAATGTAAAGTCAATGAGAGCCATTCAATTCTAGCTTGGTATTTGTTGAACACTGTGTCTTTGTAACAATTAATAAAATCGCCTTATACAAGTCAATACCGAGAAAATTGAATGCGACACAACTAATAGCGAGCATGTTGTTGGCTCTTTTGATAGTTTGTGGAAATAAGCTAGGGCAGAAAAAGGAGGAGAAGGGAGGGAGGTACAAACAAATATTTGATTACATCCATCCTTTTCGTAAGTGGCTGGTATAAAACATGTTTTATGATCTTTTAATGTTGTTTCTGTCCAACAGTCAATTGTCCTTTCATGATTCATATCTGCACCATCAAAGAGCCCTTAATTCTCCTTTCATGCTCTTTGAGAAGGAATAAATGGGCTGTGCATGGCTGGATTTGGAGGAAAGCTCTTGAATGTGAATATGCCTAAATCAAAGGTTATGAACAGTACATCTTCCCATGACCTCCACTTTGTCCTTTTGAGGTGGTGCACTGGCAAGCTGACAAATACATACAGAGATGTATGCACACTCTGTACAAGTAGAGATGGTTTGACGATATCAGTAAGATACTGATAGATATATAATATCAAGGAAAATGACATATACATTGCCTTGTGAAAGTATTCGGCCCCCTTGAACTTTGCGACCTTTTGCCACATTTCAGGCTTCAAACATAAAGATATAAAACTGTATTTTTTTGTGAAGAATCAACAACAAGTGCGACACAATCATGAAGTGGAATGACATTTATTGGATATTTCAAACTTTTTTAACAAATCAAAAACTGAAAAATTGGGCGTGCAAAATGAATCAGCCCCTTTACTTTCAGTGCAGCAAACTCTCTCCAGAAGTTCAGTGAGGATCTCTGAATGATCCAATGTTAACCTAAATGACTAATGATGATAAATACAATCCACCTGTGTGTAATCAAGTCTCCGTATAAATGCACCTGCACTGTGATAGTCTCAGATGTCCGTTAAAAGCGCAGAGAGCATCATGAAGAACAAGGAACACACCAGGCAGGTCCGAGATACTGTTGTGAAGAAGTTTAAAGCCGGATTTGGATACAAAAATATTTCCCAAGCTTTAAACATCCCAAGGAGCACTGTGCAAGCGATAATATTGAAATGGAAGGAGTATCAGACCACTGCAAATCTACCAAGACCTGGCCGTCCCTCTAAACTTTCAGCTCATACAAGGAGAAGACTGATCAGAGATGCAGCCAAGAGGCCCATGATCACTCTGGATGAACTGCAGAGATCTACAGCTGAGGTAGGAGACTCTGTCCATAGTACAACAATCAGTCGTATATTGCACAAATCTGGCCTTTATGGAAGACTGGCAAGAAGAAAGCCATTTCTTAAAGATATCCATAAAAAGTGTAGTTTAAAGTTTGCCACAAGCCACCTGGGAGACACACCAAAGGTGCTCTGGTCAGATGAAACCAAAATTGAACTTTTTGGCAACGATGCAAAACGTTATGTTTGGCGTAAAAGCAACACAGCTCATCACCCTGAACACACCATCTCCACTGTCAAACATGGTGGTGGCAGCATCATGGTTTGGGCCTGCTTTTCTTCAGCAGGGACAGGGAAGATGGTTAAAATTGATGGGAAGATGGATGGAGCCAAATACAGGACCATTCTGGAAGAAAACCTGATGGAGTGTGCAAAAGACCTGAGACTGGGACGGAGATTTGTCTTCCAACAAGACAACGATCCAAAACATAGAGCAAAATCTACAATGGAATGGTTCAAAAATAAACATATCCAGGTGTTAGAATGGCCAAGTCAAAGTCCAGACCTGAATCCAATCAAGAATCTGTGGAAAGAACTGAAAACTGCTGTTCACAAATGCTCTCCATCCAACCTCACTGAGCTCGAGCTGTTTTGCAAGGAGGAATGGGAAAAAATGTCAGTCTCTCGATGTGCAAAACTGATAGAGACATACCCCAAGCGACTTACAGCTGTAATCGCAGCAAAAGGTGGCGCTACAAAGTATTAACTTAAGGGGGCTGAATAATTTTGCACGCCCAATTTTTAAGTTTTTGATTTGTTAAAAAAGTTTGAAATATCCAATAAATGTCGTTCCACTTCATGATTGTGTCCCACTTGTTGTTGATTCTTCACTAAAAAATACAGTTTTATATCTTTATGTTTGAAGCCTGAAATGTGGCAAAAGGTCGCAAAGTTCAAGGGGGCCGAATACTTTCGCAAGGCACTGTATATGGGTTGTATATGTGACATACGAATCATATGCGACCTATGAGTATGAGCAGACACTGTGTTGATCAAAGACTCCAAAACAAATCAAAGTTTCTATGTCACATGTGCTGAGTACAACAGGTGAACAGTGAAATGCTTACTTCCAGGCTCTAACCAATAGTGCAAAAAAAGGTATTAGGTGAACAATAGTTAAGTAAAGAAATAAAACAACAGTAAAAAAGACAGGCTTTAAGTACTGTTTCGCTGTACATTTACTGCTGTAAATGATGGTACATTGTGGAAAAATGTTGTGGGATGAGAAAGAATCGCTGGCTCATTAATATATTTTGAGGCATGCCTTGTAAGTGGCCTTATTTGTTGCGCCCGTTAGAGAGAATTCTGTACCAACTGAACTGATATCTGGTAGTGTTGCCCTGACGACTACTTGTGTAAAGGGAGCAGATCCGAGTGGTAGCAAGTCTTAACTTTACTCACCTAACCTATACCCCTGTAAAGCGCCTCATTATTGTTATATATATATATATATATTTTTTAACATTTTATTTAGTAAAAACTGTATTGTTGGTTTAAGGGCTTGTATGTAAGCATTCCACTGTAAGTATTTGACTAATGTAACAAATACAATTTTATTTGAATTGATTTTGCAAAATGTTCTATGACTCAATTTCCTCTTCATTACTCACACTCCCGGGTGTTGTAGATTTTATTGTGTTTAGTCCATCTCTCTAGCCTTTTCGCATTGATCTTTTCCTTTGGATGGACCAGTAGGCAGCAATGGTAACACTGGCTTGACCGCTGCCTTATCTGGTCCAGCGGACAAGGCCGGTACCTCCTGTGGGACTGGGGAAGATGGAAGGACCTGTCTCCCCAGTCCACAAACCACCCTTTTATCGATGGTAATTTGAATGCACAGAGATACCGTGACGAGATCCTGAGGCCCATTGTTGTGCCATTCATCCACCGCCATCACCTCATGTCTCAGCATGATAACACATGGCCCCATGCCGTAAGGATCTGTACACAATTCCAGGAAGCTGAAAATGTTCCAGTTCTTCCATGGCCTGCAAACTCACCAGACATGTCATCCATTGAGCACGTTTAGGATGCTCTTGATCGACATGTGTCTTCCAGTTCCCGCCAATATCCTGTTTTGGGTTCTAACTTGAAATAACTTGCAATGTCCTTATTCATGTTAACATATTAGAACTGGGTGGATGCAAATCTACTGAGTGGGAAAAGGGAGTGCATAAAGTTTACATTCTGTCAGAACATGTTATGGTTAAATCTCATGTATCCTATGGAGAGCAGAAGGGCAACGGCCTGGTTTTAGTCACTGATAAGGTAGGGAAGCCGTGAGTTAGGGAGGAGTGAGGAGGAACAGTCCTATGACATACACACATAGGATGCAAGGCCATGACTACACCAATGAGAGGAACCACTTAAGTTCCTGCGTAGCAACAGAGATGTATAGGCTGTCTAGGTGTGAAAGAAGTTGACTCTGCCCAGTAGAGGGTATAAATATATGTACCTGTGCAAAACATGTCTTTGTCGTTTCTGTGGGTGAATAAACTTTGTTTGAGCTTTTTCTAGTCATGCAGTTAAGTGTTTAACTCTGTTTGTCAGAACCTAACACCAACTACTTCGCACAGCCATTGCACAGGCCGCAATCAACACCCTGATCAACACCATGTAAAGGAGATGTGTCACGCTGCATGAGGCAAATGGTGGGCACACCAGATACTGACTTGTTTTCTGATCCACACCCCTACCTTTTTATAAGGTATCTGTGACCAACAGATGTACAGTTTCAAGATAAAGTATGTGAACCCTTTGAAATTACCTGGATTTCAACATAAATGGGTCAATTTCTTTTAATCTGATCTTCCTTTAAGTCACAACAATAGACAACCATTGTGCTTAAACTAATAACACGCAAATTATTGTATTGTTCTTGTCTATATTGAATACATAATTTAAACATTCACAGTGTAGGTTGGAAAAAGTATGTGAACCCCTAGGCTAATGTCTTCTCCAAAAGCTAATTGGAGTCAGGAGTCAGCTAACCTGGAGTCTAATCAATGAGACGAGATTGGAGATGTTGCTGAGAGCTGTCCTGCAATATAAAAAACACTCACAAAATGTGAGTTTGCTATTCACATGAAGCATTGCTTGATGTGAACCACGCCTCAAACAAAAGAGATCTCAGAAGACCTAAGATTAAGAATTGTTGACTTGCATAAAGCTGGAAAGGGTTACATAAATATCTCTAAAAGCCTTGATGTTCATCAGTCCACGGTAAGACAAATTGTCTATAAATGGAGAAATGTCAGCACTGTTGTTACTCTCCCTAGGAGTGGCTGTCCTGAAAAGATGACTGCAAGAACACAGCGCAGAATGCTCAATGAAGTTAAGAAGAATCCTAGAGTGTCAGCTAAAGACTTACATAAATCTCTGGAACATGCTAACATCTCTGTTGATGAGTCTACGATACATAAAACACTAAACAAGAATGGTGTTCATTGGAGGACACCACGGAAGAAGCCACTGCTGTCCAAAAAAAACATTGATGCACAGCTGAAGTTCACAAAAGAGCAACGCTAGTGGCAAAATATTCTGTGGACCGATGAAACTAAAGTTGTTGTTTGGAAGGATTACAAAACACTATGTGTGGAGAAAAAAAGGCACAGCTCACAAACATCAAAACCTCATCCCAACTGTAAAGTATGGTGGAGAGAGCATCATGGTTTGGGGCTGCTTTGCTACCCCAGGGCCTGGACAGCTTGCTATCATCGACAGAAAAATGTATTCCTGTGTTTATCAAGACATTTTGCAGGAGGATGACCGTTCTGTCCTAACAACAGCAGTCAAGCAAGCAAGCTAACTGGCTAAGAGTTGTCGCGGTGACATTCTATTGAAATGGATACTTGCATAGTGGAGTCTTTTGTTAAGACATGTAGCTAGCTAAATAACCATAATCTCAACTCATGACGTTACTACCCTGCATGAATCTGCAGGTAGCTAACCAACCAGGTTCAATGTTAGCGAGCTAACATTAGGCTATAACTAGCCAAGCAAATGGCTCTGAGAAAAAATAAGATCAAATATGTAATGTTAGCTAGCGAGCCAGCCAGCTAACATTAGCTATCTAGCTAAGAGTGTACTTTAATTTGAAATTAAAATGACTTTGTCAAAATTAGAAACGTGTAATATCTGAAAATGTTGCTAGTTAGACTATCTTACCCATTTACATCATATGGCAGACCAATCCGAAGTCATCTCTCGGCATGGCCAGGCCACTTGCTATCTCAGACAATCATGGCTAGCGGGAAGGCTGTTCACCTTTTCTGTGGCTAACCAACTAGGCTCGTAATTTACCAATTTTATTCATGTTTACAGATGGCATACACGTGTGTTATTAAGGCACAGGAAAGTTCACATGTTCCAAAAGACATTTCTGCCCCAAATGCTTTTTGATAAAAAAAAATATGTTCAAATGGCTCTCGTGTGAAGTAGTGACCCACGACCTACTCCTAGATTCCTCAAACAGGTCACATATATGTAGTGTTGCATTATGTTTTGTTGTCATTTTTTTCCCCACCCCACTATACAAAGGCCGTTCCCTTACAACCTGCCCCCCCGTTTAGAAACCATCTGAAACCCATGCCCTCCCTGCCGTTTGTTTCTTTAAATTCACACAGGACACCGGATAAGACAGGAAGAACTCCAGATATAACAAACTGACCCTAGCCCCCCGACACATAAACTACTGCAGCATAAATACTGGAGGATGAGACAGGAGGGGTCAGGAGACACTGTGGCCAAATCCGATGAGACCCCCGGACAGGGCCAAACAGGAAGGATATAACCCCACCCACTTTGCCAAAGCTCTACACAATATTGCAGAGCAGTTTATTTATGCTGTAAAGCAGAGGGTCACCAAGCATGTGGTGCAGGTGATGGGGGACTTCATCTTGCAAACAACACAGCGAAGCCTCCATGCTGTGCCCTTTAGGCCCTTAGGCACATCCATGCCTGCAGAAATACATTTGGGCAGATGAACACTTGTGACAGGAGCAGAAGGGACAGAAGGGACAGAGGTAGAGTAGGTAGAACGTGGTGCAGTGGTGCTGTAGCCAGCAAGCTCCTTGATGAGCAGCTCACTGAAGGCTTTCTGTGAGAGGAAGGGCTTTCCACAGCTCTTAGCCATTTCCTTGTGTAGGATGAATGCATTCACCACAGCAATGTCGATAAAATGATAGAAGAAGGTCTTGTACCATTTCATCGTCTTATGGAGAACATTGTAATAGCCTGTCAGCGCATCTGATAGGCCCACACCTCCCATGCTCTTGTTGTAGTTGGAATGGGGACATTTTGGTGGTCCATGCCCCGGCACCGTCCTTCACACGTCTGACGACATGATCCCCACTGAAGGACTTGTGGATTGTTGTGTACATCACCACCTTTCTGGTATCCATCCACTTTACAAACAGCAGGCCATCTTCACGGATCCATCGCATTGTCCCCCGCTCAGCCCGCTTTGGCATGTCGTTCACCTTGGTCTTCGGAAAGCCCACCCTGTTGGTACGAATGGTGCCACAAGCCCACACTTCCCGCTTCCTAAGGTCTGCAAACAGGGTAGGGCTTGAGTAGAAGTTATCCACAAACAGTTTGTAGCCCTTCCCTAGCAGTTGAAAATCCAATAACTCCATTACAGAGTCATAGCTAAGTCCTTTACCGGTAGCAAAACTGTTCTTCCCCTCATAGACAAAAAATTGCATGTGTAGGCTCACACAGAATCAGCCAACTTGGTTGCTTTGCTTCTCATGTACTGTTTGAGGCCAATTCTGACCTTTGAGGATAACAATCCTCTCATCTATTGACACATTCTGGGCTGGCTGAAAGTAGGTTTTGCAGGCCTCAACAATGCTGTAGTAGAGAGGTTTTATTTTGCACAGTCCATCAAACGTTGCTGTGCCTCTCTTCTTGTCATTCGCTTCATCATCCTTTGGGTCACTGAAATGAAGCGCCTGTGAGATAACCAGAAACCTTTTCCAAGACAAAACAGTCATGGGGAAAGGCAGTTGGTAGAGAGATTATGTTTTCCAGTAGTCCCTCAGGCTTTTCAGCTTCACCAGTCCCATGTAGATGACCAGTGAAAGGTAGCAGAAATAGTCTGACATCGATATGGGTGTCCATGCTACCTTTTTGCCTGCTTGCTTCTTCTCCCCATTCTTATTCTTGTTGGACACGAGCGAATCGGCAACGGATTGGGTGAAAAACAGCTGAAAAAGCTGAAGGGCGCTGTAAGTTGCGGTCATGTTCACCTGAGGTCCTGGCTTCCTTTTCGGCCTCAATGTTGGTTGAGGTGGCTCCACATCATCTTCTAGGACAGTGTGGAGCGGCATCTCGACCATGCTCCCTCTAATCTATAATATGTAGACTGAGAGGAGGAAGCATGGTCGCTGTGTTGCGATGTGTGGGTTTGCTGTTACATTCTACTCCATTCCATTTTTATATATACACTGCTCAAAAAAATAAAGGGAACACTTAAACAACACAATGTAACTCCAAGTCAATCACACTTCTGTGAAATCAAACTGTCCACTTAGGAAGCAACACTGATTGACAATACATTTCACATGCTTTTGTGCAAATGGAATTGACAACAGGTGGAAATTATAGGCAATTAGCAATACACCCCCAATTAAGGAGTGTTTCTGCAGGTGATAACCACAGACCACTTCTCAGTTCCTATGCTTCCTGGCTGATGTTTTGGCCACTATTGAATGCTGGCGGTGCTTTCACTCTAGTGGTAGCATGAGACGGAGTCTACAACCCACACAAGTGGCTCAGGTAGTGCAGCTCATCCAGGATGGCACATCAATGCGAGCTGTGGCAAGAAGGTTTGATGTGTCTATCAGCGTACTGTCCAGAGCATGCAGGCGCTACCAGGAGACAGGCCAGTACACCAGGAGACGTGGAGGGGGCCGTAGGAGGGCAACAACCAATCAGCAGGACCGCTACCTCCGCCTTTGTGCAAGGAGGAGCAGGAGGAGCACTGCCAGAGCCCTGCAAAATGACCTCCAGGAGGCCACAAATGTGCATGTGTCTGCTCAAATTGTCAGACACAGACTCCATGAGGGTGGTATGAGGGCCCGACGTCCACAAGTGGGGTTTGTGCTTACAGCCCAACACCGTGCAGGATGTTTGGCATTTGCCAGAGCTCTTCACAGATGAAAGCAGGTTCACACTGAGCACATGTGACAGACGTGACAGTCTGGAGACGCCGTGGAGAACGTTCTGCTGCCTGCAACATCCTCCAGCATGACCGGTTTGGCGGTGGGTCAGTCATGGTGTGGGGTGGAATTTCTTTGGGGGGCGTTGTAGGGAGGTCATACAGGCACGTGGAGGCCACACACACTACTGAGGCTAATTTTGACTTGTTTTAAGGACATTACATCAAAGTTGGATCAGCCTGTAGTGTGGTTTTCCACATTAATTTTGAGTGTGACTCCAAATCCAGACCTCCATGGGTTGATAAATTTGATTTCCATTGATAATTTTTGTGTGATTTTGTTGTCAGCACATTCAACTATGTACATACACACACACAAACATAGACTATGGGTCATTCACATACATACAAAAATACCCCCACCCACAACGCATAGCCAATGTGTACTTTATTTTATTACATTTTTATATATTGCAAATGAAATGTTTGAAAAAATCACAAAAAATATTTTATATTATTAATTTCAAACAACTGCAATAGCATGACAATAACTTACCAGTCCAAAACAATGTCCTCTCCGTTCAAAAAATATGCTTCCATTTTGGAGTCATAGCTAAGGTTCGCTAGCTGAATCATCTTCCAATAGAAGATCTGTTTCACTATCACGATCAATTTCCTATATAATTTTGTCTACATTCGTATACAGTGCCTTGCGAAAGTATTCGGCCCCCTTGAACTTTGCGACCTTTTGCCACATTTCAGGCTTCAAACATAAAGATATAAAACTGTATTTTTTTGTGAAGAATCAACAACAAGTGGGACACAATCATGAAGTGGAACGACATTTATTGGATATTTCAAACTTTTTTAACAAATCAAAAACTGAAAAATTGGGCGTGCAAAATTATTCAGCCCCCTTAAGTTAATACTTTGTAGCGCCACCTTTTGCTGCGATTACAGCTGTAAGTCGCTTGGGGTATGTCTCTATCAGTTTTGCACATCGAGAGACTGACATTTTTTCCCATTCCTCCTTGCAAAACAGCTCGAGCTCAGTGAGGTTGGATGGAGAGCATTTGTGAACAGCAGTTTTCAGTTCTTTCCACAGATTCTCGATTGGATTCAGGTCTGGACTTTGACTTGGCCATTCTAACACCTGGATATGTTTATTTTTGAACCATTCCATTGTAGATTTTGCTCTATGTTTTGGATCATTGTCTTGTTGGAAGACAAATCTCCATCCCAGTCTCAGGTCTTTTGCAGACTCCATCAGGTTTTCTTCCAGAATGGTCCTGTATTTGGCTCCATCCATCTTCCCATCAATTTTAACCATCTTCCCTGTCCCTGCTGAAGAAAAGCAGGCCCAAACCATGATGCTGCCACCACCATGTTTGACAGTGGGGATGGTGATGAGCTGTGTTGCTTTTACGCCAAACATAACGTTTTGCGTTGTTGCCAAAAAGTTCAATTTTGGTTTCATCTGACCAGAGCACCTTCTTCCACGTTTGGTGTGTCTCCCAGGTGGCTTGTGGCAAACTTTAAACTACACTTTTTATGGATATCTTTAAGAAATGGCTTTCTTCTTGCCACTCTTCCATAAAGGCCAGATTTGTGCAATATACGACTGATTGTTGTCCTATGGACAGAGTCTCCCACCTCAGCTGTAGATCTCTGCAGTTCATCCAGAGTGATCATGGGCCTCTTGGCTGCATCTCTGATCAGTCTTCTCCTTGTATGAGCTGAAAGTTTAGAGGGACGGCCAGGTCTTGGTAGATTTGCAGTGGTCTGATACTCCTTCCATTTCAATATTATCGCTTGCACAGTGCTCCTTGGGATGTTTAAAGCTTGGGAAATCTTTTTGTATCCAAATCCGGCTTTAAACTTCTTCACAACAGTATCGCGGACCTGCCTGGTGTGTTCCTTGTTCTTCATGATGCTCTCTGCGCTTTTAACGGACCTCTGAGACTATCACAGTGCAGGTGCATTTATACGGAGACTTGATTACACACAGGTGGATTGTATTTATCATCATTAGTCATTTAGGTCAACATTGGATCATTCAGATATCCTCACTGAACTTCTGGAGAGAGTTTGCTGCACTGAAAGTAAAGGGGCTGAATAATTTTGCACGCCCAATTTTTCAGTTTTTGATTTGTTAAAAAAGTTTGAAATATCCAATAAATGTCGTTCCACTTCATTATTGTGTCCCACTTGTTGTTGATTCTTCACACAAAAATACAGTTTTATATCTTTATGTTTGAAGCCTGAAATGTGGCAAAAGGTCGCAAAGTTCAAGGGGGCCGAATACTTTCGCAAGGCACTGTATCTATTCTTAGATTTAGCTTTCCCTGACTTATTCGCCATGATGTTTGATATAGAAACAGCTGAAGATGCGCGTTACCGAAAAAGTGCTGTGCGTCAAAACAGCGAAACAGCGGCCATATCATTGATGCACAATGATGTCATTACTTGTTGTTTTCAAATCGGTTTCTTTCAGTCAATACGTCCCGCGAAATGACCCATCAAGTTTGGTTGTGTTACAAACAAACCAGTTGATTGCAATGAAACCAAACATGACTGGAAAAGTAACGTTTAGTGTGTGTATTTACATCGAATGTGTCTTCAAAAATTGAATGAGACGGAATTCACTACACAAGCGGTTCACAAAATGTTTCATGTTAGGCTATAAAAAGGGATTTTATCAAACAAAAGACCATTCATTGTGTAACAATGAGCATTGGGATTGCAAACAGGGGAAGATCGTCAAAGGTAAACAATTTATTTTATTGCAATTTGTGATTTTGTTACACCTGTGCTGGTTGAAATAGTTGTTTTGAATGGAGCTCTATCCTCAGATAATCGCATCGTATTCTTTCGCAGTAAATCCTTTTTTAAATCTGACAACGCAGTTGGATTTGCAAGATTCTTGGCTTTCGAAACATGTGAGACACTTGTATTTTCATGATTAATTAAAATTACTATTTATGTAGCGATCTTTAATTCTATGAATAACAGTTGTATCTTTTATCAATGTTTATTATGAGTATTTCTGCAAAATCACTGGATGTTTTGGAATCAAAACATTACTGCACGTAACGCGCCAATGTAAACTGAGATATTTGGATATAAATATGCACATTATCGAACAAAACATACATGTATTGTGTAACATGATGTCCTATGAGTGTCATCTGATGAAGATCATCAAAGGTTAGTGATTAATTTTATCTATATTTCAGCTTTTTGGGACTCCTTTCTTTGGCTGGAAAGTGGCTGTGTGTTTTTTTGACTTGGCTATGACCTAACATAATCATATGTTGTGCTTTCGCTGTAAAGCATTTTTGAATTCGGACATGATGGGTAGATTAACTTCTTGACGCTACCCATCCCTTAAGCGGGATAATTGTCATCAGCAACCGCTGAATAGCATTGCGCCCCAGTCAAATAATATTACTAAAAATATTCATATTCATGAAATCACAAGTGCAATATTGCAAAAACACAGTTTAGCCTTTTGTTAATCCACCTGTCGTCTCAGATTTTGAAATTATGCTTTACAGCGAAAGCAATCCAAGCGTTTGTGTAAGTTTATCGATCGCATAACAAAACATTAAGTACACAAAGCATCAGGTAGCTTGGTCACAAAAATCTGAAAAGCAATCAAATTAATCGTTTACCTTTGATGATCTTCAGATGTTTTTACTCACGAGACTCCCAGTTACACAACAAATGTTCCTTTTGTTCCATAAAGATTATTTTTATATCCAAAATACCTCCATTTGTTTGTCGCGATATGTTCAGAAATCCACAGGAAAGAGCGGTCACGACAACGCAGACAAAAATTCAAAATAATATCCATAATGTCCACAGAAACATGTCAAACGTGTTTTTATAATCAATCCTCAGGTTGTTTTTAAAATATATATTTGATAATATATCAACCGGGAGTGTAGATTTTTCAATAGGACAGGGAGAAACAATGTCCGCTTTACTCTGTTGCGCAAAACTCACTCTGAGAGCCCCCACCTATCCACTTACACGATGTAATCTTTCTCGCTCATTTAAAAAAAATAAAAGCCTGAAACTATGTCTAAAGACTGTTGACACTTTAGGGAAGCCATAGAAAAAGGAATCTGGTTGATATCCCTTTAAATGGAGGATAGGCATGCATAGGAACAGAGAGGTTTCAAAATAAGAGGCACTTCCTGATTGGATTTTCCTCAGGTTTTCACCTGCAATATCAGTTCTGTTATACTCACAGACAATATGTTGACAGTTTTGGAAACGTTAGAGTGTTTTCTATCCTAATCTGTCAATTATATCCATATTCTAGTTTCTGGGGCTGAGAAATAGGCAGTTTCAAATGGGTACGTTTTTTAGCCAAAATACTGCCCCCTAGACGCAAAAGGCTAAAGGTCGAGACTGAGTCTGCATCTCTCACATGGGTAGGCAGACCATTCCATAAAAATGGAGCTCTATTGGAGAAAGCCCTGCCTCCAGGTGTTTGCTTAGAAATTCTAGGGACAGTTAGGAGGCCTGTAGGTATGTACGGCAGGACCAAATCGGAAAGATAGGTAGGAGCAAGCCCATGTAATGCTTTCTAGGTTAGCAGTAAAGCCTTGAAATCAGCCCTTGCCTTAACAGGAAGCAAGTATAGGGAGGCTAGCACTGGAGCAATATGATCAGTCAGGTTCTAGTCAGGATTCTAAACACCGACATTTACAGTTGATTTGTCAGAGGACAAACCATTCACAGAGACAAACTGATATCTTTCTGACAGATATGATCTAAACCAGGCCATAACTTGTCCGTGTAGACCAATTTGGCTTTCCAATCTCTCCAAAAGAATGTGGTGATCGATGGTATCAAAAGCAGCACTAAGGTCTAGGAGCACGAGGACAGATGCAGAGCCTCAGACTGACGCCATTAAAAGGTAATTTACCACCTTCACAAGTGCAGTCTCAGTGCTATGATGGGGTCTAAAATTAGACTGAAGCACTTCATATACATTGTTTGTCTATAGGAAGGCAGTGAGTTGCTGTGCAACAGCTTTATCTACAATTTTTGAGAAGAATGGAAGATTCGATATAGGCCAATAGTTTTTTATTTTCTGGGTCAAAGTTGGGCTTTTTCAAGAGAGGCTTTATTACTGCCACTTTTAGTGAGTTTGGTACACATCCGGTGGATAGAGAGCCGTTTATTATTTTCAACATAGGAGGGCCAAACACAGGAAGGAGCAGCTCTTTCAGTATTTTAGTTGGAAAGGGTCCAGTTTGCAGCTTGAAGGTTTAGAGGCCATGATTAATTTCATCATTGTGCCAAGAGATATACAGTGGGGAGAACAAGTATTTGATACACTGCCGATTTTGCAGGTTTTCCTACTTACAAAGCATGTAGAGGACTATAATGTTTATCATAGGTACACTTCAACAGTGAGAGACGGAATCTAAAACAAAAATCCAGAAAATCATATTGTGTGGTTTTTAAGTAATTAATTTGCATTTTATTGCATGACATAAGTATTTGATACATCAGAAAAGCAGAACTTAATATTTGGTACAGAAACCTTTGTTTGCAATTACAGAGATTATACGTTTCCTGTAGTTCTTGACCAGGTTTGCACACACTGCAGCAGGGATTTTGGCCCACTCCTCCATACAGACCTTCTCCAGATCCTTCAGGTTTCGGGGCTGTCGCTGGGCAATACGGACTCTCAGCTCCCTCCAAAGATTTTCTATTGGGTTCAGGTCTGGATACTGGCTGGGCCACTCCAGGACCTTTAGATGCTTCTTATGGAGCCACTCCTTAGTTGCCACTCCTTGTGTTTCGGGTCATTGTCATGCTGGAAGACCCAGCCACGACCCATCTTCAATGCTCTTACTGAGGGAAGGAGGTTTTTGGCCAAGATCTCGCGATACATGGCCCCATCCATCCTCCCCTCAATACGGTGCAGTCATCCTGTCCCCTTTGCAGAAAAGCATCCCCAAAGAATGATGTTTCCATCTCCATGGTTGGGATGGTGTCTTGGGGTTGTACTCATCCTTCTTCTTCCTCCAAGTTTAGACCAAAAAGCTCTATTTTTGTCTCATCAGACCACATGACTTTCTCCCATTCCTCCTCTGGATTATCTAGATGGTCATTGGCAAACTTCAGACAGGCCTGGACATGCGCTGGCTTGAGCAGGGGGACCTTGCGTGCGCTGCAGGATTTTAATCCATGACGGCATAGGGTGTTACTAATGGTTTTCTTTGAGACTTTGGTCCCAGCTCTCTTCAGGTCATTGACCAGGTCCTGCCTTGTAGTTCAGGGCTGATCCCTCACCTTCCTCATGATCATTGATGCCCCACGAGGTGAGATCTTGCATGGAGCCCCAGACCGAGGGTGATTGACCGTCATCTTGAACTTCTTCCATTTTCTAATAATTGCGCCAACAGTTGTTGCCTTCTCACCAAGCTACTTGCCTATTTTCCTGTAGCCCATGCCAGCCTTTTGCAGGTCTACAACTTTATCCCTGATGTCCTTACACAGCCTTCTGGTCTTGGCCATTGTGGAGAGGTTGGAGTCTGTTTGATTGAGTGTGTGGACAGGTGTCTTTTATACAGGTAACGAGTTCAAACAGGTGCAGTTAACCAGTTATGCATTAGGGAGCGCTATTACAAATTTTGGATGGAAAACGTTCCCGTTTTAAACAAGATATTTTGTCACGAAAAGATGCTCGACTATGTATATAATTGACAGCTTTGGAAAGAAAACACTCTGATGTTTCCAAAACTGCAAATTGCATATTGTCTGTGAGTGCCACAGAACTGATGTTACAGGCGAAACCCAGATAAAAATCCAACCAGGATGTGCCCCATTTTTTGAAACCGCCTCATGCCAATGACTCCTTATATGGCTGTGAATGAGCTACGAATGAGCTTACGTTTTCCCCAAGGTGTCTACAGCATTGTGACGTCTTTTTAGGCATTTCCATTGAAGAATGGCTGTAAGGGACCATATATAGCATGTGGTCACATGGTGTCTCCCGCAGAAAATCTCGCGTAGCCATTTTTCCAATCGCTTCTTATGAGAAACCAATTGCCTCGACGGATATATTATCGAATATATATGTTAAAAACACCTTGAGGATGGATCCTAAACAACGTTTGCCGTGTTTTTGTCGATATTATGGAGCAAATTTTTAAAAAAGTTTGACGTTATAGTTGCAGCATTTTTCGGTCGATTTCTCAGCCAAGCATGATGAGGAAACGGGAGCTTTTTCGCCTACAAAAATAATATTTTTGGGAAAAAAGGAACATTTGCCATCTAACTGGGAGTCTCCTGAGTGAAAGCATCTGAACTTCTTCAAAGGTAAATTATTTAATTTGGTTGCTTTTCTTATTTTCGTGAAAATGTTGCCTGCTGCCAGCAGAGCCTAGCATAGCATTATGCCATGATAAACTTACACAAATGCTTGTCTAGCGTTCGCTGTAACGCATATTTTGAAAATCTGAGATAACAGTGTTGTTAACAAAAGGCTAAGCTTGTGTTTGAATATATTCATTTCATTTCATTTGCGATTTTTTGCGTATTTATGTCCGCTGCGTTATGCTAATGCATTTGAGGCTATGATTACGCTCCCGGATACAGGTTTGCTCGTCGCAAGAGGTTAACACAGGTAATGAGTGGAGAAGAGGAAGGCTTCTTAAAGAAAAACTAACAGGTCTGTGAGAGACGGAATTCTTACTGGTTGGTAGGTGATCAAATACTTATGTCATGCAATAAAATGCAAATTAATTACTTAAAAATCATACAATGTGATTTTCTGGATTTCTGTTTCCGTCTCTCACAGTTGAAGTGTACCTATGATAAGAATTATAGACCTCTACATGCTTTGTAAGTAGGAAAACCTGCAAAATTGGCAGTGTATCAAATACTTGTTCTCCCCACTGTAGTACTAAAACATTTGAGTGTCTCCCTTGATCCTAGGTCCTGGCAGAGTTGTACAGACTCAGGACAACTTAGCTTTGGAGGAATACGCAGATTTAAAGAGGAGTCCCTCATTTTCTTTCTAATGATCATGATCTTTTCCTCAAAGAAGTTCATGAATTCATTACTGCTGAAGTGAAAGCCATCCTCTCTTGGGGAATGCTACTTTTTAGTTAGCTTTGCGACAGTATCAAAAATACATTTAGGATTGTTCTTATTTTCCTCAATTAAGTTGGAAAAATAGGATGATCGAGCAACAGTGATGGCTCTTCTATACTGCACGGTACTGTCTTTCCAAGCTAGTCAGAAGACTTCCAGTTTGGTGTGGAAGACTTCCAGTCTGGAAGCTTGCTTCAGAGCTCGATTATTTTCTGTATACCAGGGAGCTAGTTTCTTATGACAAATGTTTTTAGTTTTTCGGGGTGAAACTGCATCTAGAGTATTGCGCAAGGTTATTAAATTGAGTTCCTCAGTTAGGTGGTTAACTGATTTTTGTCCTCTGACGTCCTTGGGTAGGCAGAGGAGTCTGGAAGGGCATCAAGGAATTTTTGGGTTGTCTGAGAATTTATAGCACGACTTTTGATGCTCCTTGGTTGGGGTTTGAGCAGATTATTTGTTGCGATTGCAAACGTAATAAAATGTTGTTCCGATAGTCCAGGATTATGAGGAAAAACATTAAGATCCACAACATTTATTCCATGGAACAAAACTAGGTTCAGAGTATGTGTCACACCCTGACCTTAGAGAGCCTTTTTATTTCGTTGTGCCGGCTCAGCGCTCCTGGTCTCCAGTACACCTCCTCGGTACTCCTCGGTACTACGGCTCTACGCACTGTGTCGCCAGTGCTCCTTCACAGCCCAGTGCGTCCTGTGCCAGCGCCACATACTTGCCGGGCAAAAGTGAGTATCCAGCAAGGACGGGTTGTGCCAGCCCTACGCTCCAGACCTCCAGTGCGCCTCCATGGTCCAGTATATCCTGTGCCAGCTCCATGCACCCGGCCTCCAGTGCGTGTCTCGGTCCACGGTCTGGTTCCACGGAAGCGGAGGGATCAGCGAGTGGAGCTACCCGGACAATCCCCAATGGAGTCAGGTTTTGCACCTTTGTACTGTCACGCCCTGACCTTAGAGAGGCTTTTTATTTCTCTATTTGGTAAGGTCGGGTTGTGATTTGGGTGGGCATTCTAGTTTTCCTATTTCTTTGTTTGGCCTGGTATGTTTCCCAATCAGAGGCAGCTGTCTATCATTGTCTCTGATTGGGGAGCATACTTAGGCAGCCCTTTTTTCCCCTTTAGTTTGTGGGATCTTGATTTTGTATAGGTGCTGTGTAGCCTGCAGAACTTTACGGTCATTTTGTATTTTGTTGTTTTGTGGTGTTCATTTTAAAACACAGAAAAATGTATGCCTACTACGCTGCACCTTGGTCCAATTCATCAAACAAACATAACAGTATGACTGTGGCAGTGAGTAGGTCCGGAGACATGTTGGATAAAACCCACTGAGTCAATGATGGCTCCGAAAGCCTTTTGGAGTGGGTCTGTGGACTTTTTCATGTGAATTTTAAAGTTACCAAAAATTTGAATATTATCTGCTATGACTACAAGGTCCGATAGGAACTCAGCGAGGAACACTGTATATGGCCCAGGAGGCCTGTAAACAGTAGCTTTAATAAAAAGTGATTGAGTAGGCTGCATAGATCTCATGACTAGAAGCTCAAAAGACGAAAAAAAAAAAAAATTGTCAATTGAAATTTGCTATCGTAAATGTTAGCAACACCCCCGCCTTTGCGGGATGCACGGGGAATATGGTCACTAGTGTTACCAGGAGGTGAGGCCTCATTTAACACAGTAAATTCATCAGGCTTAAGCCATTTTTCAGTCAGGCCAATCACATCAAGATTATGATCAGTGATTAGTTCATTGACTATAACTGCCTTTGAAGTGAGGGATCTAACATTAAGTAGCCCTATTTTGAGATGTGAGGTATCACGATCTCTTTCTATAATGGCAGGAATGGAGGAGGTCTTTATTCGAGTGAGATTGCTAAGGCGAACACCGCCATGTTTAGTTTTGCCCAACCTAGATCGAGGCACAGACACGGTCTCAATGGGGATAGCTGAGCAGACTACACTGTCTGTGCTAGTATCTTGGAGTGTACCTAGGAGATGAGGGCACTATTGAAAGAAATTGGAATGGGGTGGTTGAAATGGTGGAAGGGAGGATGAGGAGATGGCCTTGGTTGGTATCTCGTATGTCATGCGCACTATTATTCTTAACAATTTGGTTGCTTCTGCACTGTGGCATCAGTTGTCATGTTTAGAGCCACCGTCTGTCCTTCTGGCTAAGATACAGGCAATTATTGTAGAATTATTTTGGGATAAATATCATTGGGTTCCACAAAGTGTTGTGTATTTGTCAAAAGAGGAGGGGGGGAGAACGTCTTGTACATCTGGATAGTAGGGCTGCTGCTTTCCTTCTGGTTCCAGTTTATTCAAAGGTTACTTTATGGACCGGAAAATGTAGTTTGGAGAAGGGTGGCAGGTCTTGTATTACAGCAGGCAGGGGGATTAGGTTTAAAGAAAGCTTTATTTTTAGTTGATAGTAGCCATATTTATAGGGTGGGAGTACCTCTGTTTTACAGAGGCCTTCTTAGGGTTTGGAGAATAATGAAGGTGTCCAGAAGCACTACAACGGAGTCAGTGCATTGGCTGCTGGAGGAACCTCTGCTATATGGGGCAAGACTGGATTGTACAACTGTAGCTGTTCCACATTTCTCCAAGATTCTGGTGAAGGGCAAAATCATCACCCTAAAACAGTTAACGGACATGACTGGGCCCACCTTAATGCTTCTTGATACTACCCACCCCACATGTGGGAGCGTAATCATAGCCTCAAACGAATTAGCATAACGCAGCGGCCATACATATCCCTAGAAAATGTTCCTATTCATGAAAATCACAAATGAAATATATTGAGACACAGCTTAGCCTTTTGTTAATCACACTGTCATCTCAGATTTTCAAAATATGCTTTACAGCCAACGCTAGACAAGCATTTGTGTTTATCATGGCATAATGCTATGCTAGGCTCTGCTACCAGCAGGCAACATTTTCACGAAAATAAGAAAAGCAATCAAATTAAATCATTTACCTTTGAAGAACTTTGGATGTTTTCACTCAGGAGACTCCCAGTTAGATAGCAAATGTTCCCTTTTTCCAAAAATATTATTTTTGTAGGCGAAATAGCTCAGTTTGTTCTTCACGTTTGGCTGAGAAATTGACCGGAAAATGCAGTCACTACAACGCCAAACCTTTTTCCAAATTAGCTCCATAATATCGACAGAAACATGGCAAACGTTGTTTAGAATCAATCCTCAAGGTATTTTTCACATATCTATTCGATAAAATATCCACCGGGACAATTGGTTTCTCATAAGAAGCGATTGGAAAAATGGCTACTTGTGTACTTTACGCAAGATTTTCTGTGGGAGCCATCATGTGACCACTTGCTCAATGTGGTCCCTTACGGCTATTCTTCAACATAAATGCGTAAAAAGACGTCACAATGCTGTAGACACCTTGGGGAATACGTAGAAAGTGTAAGCTCATTCTTTGCCCATTCACAGCCATATAAGGAGTCATTGGCATTTAGGGCTTTCAAAATATGGGGCACTTCCTGGTTGGATTTTTATCTGGTTTTCGCCAGTAACATCAGTTCTGTTGCACTCACAGACAATATCTTTGCAGTTTTGGAAACGTTAGAGTGTTTTCTATCCAAAGCTGTCAATTATATGCATAGTCGAGCAACTTGTCATGACAAAATATCCCGTTTAAAACGGGAACGTTTTTTATCCAAAAATGAAAATACTGCCCCCTAGTTACAAAAGGTTAATGGATGGAGGACAGGTGGTTGAACATTTGGGGGTGAGATCGTAAAGGATTGTCAGACAACTACCGGGAAGCTGCAGGAAGGCTCTGTCAGCAGAGGAGTGGAATATGTTCAACAGTCACAAGAAAAAGGTACCAAATGAAAACATCCCATTTCCAAGAATAGCGATTACACCCAATATCTCAGAGTCAGAAAGAAAGGCGTTATTACTGGACCGTTACAAAACGGCACTAGTGGTACTACTACAGGAAAAGGAGGACCATTCTCATTGACGGAGCTGGGCTGTAGTGGAGCAGTTTGAGAATTTCAAGTTCCTTGGTGCCCACATCACTAACAAACTAGAATGGTCCAAACACACCAAGACAGTCGTGAAGAGAGCACAACAAAGCCTATTCCCCCTCAGGAAATGAAAAAGGAAATGAAAAATATTTGGCATTGGTCCTCAGATCCTCAAAAGGTTCTATGGCAAAATCGAGAGCATCACTGCCTGGCATGGCAACTGTTCGGCCTCCGACCACAAGGCCCTACAGAGAGTGTGTACGGCCCAGTACATCACTGGGGCTGAGCTGCCTGCCATCCAGGACCTCTACACCAGGCGGTGTCAGAGGAAGGCCCTAAAAAATGTCAAAGACCCCAGCCACCCCAGTCATAGAATGTTCTCTATACTACCACATGGCAGCAGTGATGCCAACTTAGCAAGTTTGTTGCTAGATTTAGCAACTTTTTTAGCAACTTTCTTTTCAAACAGCACCTAGCAACAAATGTAGCTACTTTTAAAAATGTATTTTGAACTTTTAGCAACTTTTGAAATTTGACCGAAATGCTAAATGCACGCATTTTCCCTCTAAATGATACAAAAAAGATTTTCTCTGTCACACACTCAGTCACAACACAAGTGCCTGGCTGCAAAAGTGCATTGTGAGTGACATCAGCAGCAGGCGCTCAGCTCGTGCACATGCAGCAGCAGGCCAGCAGAAATTTCAGCAAATTGCAAATCATTGTTGGCTGAATATAGTTGGTGACAAATGTTTGATCTTGAACAGAACTTACAACATCAATCAACATGGCTCAATCAGAATTGTACAGCCAGAAGAAGAGAAAAGAGTGTGAGTCTGTACCTGAACAAATGTGAAATCATATTTTTCGCTGAAATGGCCAGTCAATTTGAGTAATGTTATTGTGTATTCTAAGTAATGACGCAGTTTTACGTTATCACGCAACAACATCATTTAGCAACTTTTAGCACAAATCAACCTGCCTCTAGCAACTTACCTTGAAAATGTGTTGGCAACACTGCATGGCAGGCGGTACCAGAGCGCCAAGTCTAGGACCAAAAGGCTTCCCAAGAGCCTTTACGCCCAAGCCATAAGAATCCTGAACAAATGGCTACCCGGACTATTTGCATTGTCCCGCCCCCCTCCCCCAATCCCTCTTTTACCCTTCTGCTACTCTCTGTTTATCATAAATGCACAGTCACTTTAACTAGATATTCATGTATGTACTACCTCAATTAGCCCGACTAACCGGTGCCCCCGAACATTGGCTACCTGGATTATCTGCATTGTGTCCTGCCACCCACCACCGGCCAACATCTCTTTTAAAATAATGCTAATCTGTTTTTCATATATGCATAGTCACTTTAACCATACCTACTGTACATGTTCATACTACCTCAACTAGTCCAACTAACCGGTGCCTGTATTTAGCCTCGCTACTGTTATTTTTAACTGTCTTTTTACTGTTGTTTTTATTTCTTAATTGAACTATTGTTCACTTAATACCTATATTTTACTTAAAAATAGCAGTGTTGTTTAGGGCCTGTAAGTAAGCATTTCACTATATGGTCTACACCTGCTGTATTCGGCGCAAGTGACAAGTAAACTTTGACTACATTTGATATGCAGTGGAGGGTTTCGCATGGCATCACTGCATTTAATGCTTTGTTATCTGTCATTTACTCAGATGTTGGAGATGGATGTCTTTTTTTGCAATATAAGAGAAACTATTTTTCACTGTTTTATGGAGTGTGAGAGGATAAAGCCTCCATTTAAAGTACTAGAGTAATGTCTACAGCTGTAGGAGAGATATTCAATAACACTGTTTTTATTTTGGGGTTTCAATATAGTAAGCAACAGAAAAGAAAATGGCAACTGTTCAATTTTACTTTGGGACAAGCTAAGATGTCCATTATTCTGAGTAGGAAACTAAATATAGACACGGGATATGGGCAGGATGTAAGATGTGTTAATTAAGGGATTAGTCAAAGCGAGAATAAAAGTGGATTTTGAGTTCTTCTCGGCTGTAAAATATCTTCCATTGTTTGAGGAGAAGTGCACGTACGAAGGAGCGATATGTTTTGTGGAGGAGGGGGATATTTAAAAAAATAAAAAATTATTTGAATGTAAATTATTTTACATTTTTTCTTTATTTTTTCATGTTTATTTAAGAATGACACATTTGTTGTTTAATTTCTGAAAATGCAGTGTGCCATTATTTGTGTAAATACTTGAGTATAAAATAAAAGTTTTATAAAAACTCAAAAACTCTGTTTTTTCTCCTTCACTCCGTTTCTCACTCTCGCTCCCTCACTCCATCTCTTCACTCAGTCTCTCTCTCCCTCCCACCGTCTCTGCTCTCACGTGTGCCGTCTCTCAGTCTCGTGCATGCCGTCTCCCACTCTCTCACGTGCTGTCTCCCACTCTCGCGCACTCCCGTCTCTCTCTCTCGCTCCATCGCTCTCACTCTCTCTCCATCTCTCTCTTACTTATCTCTCTTTCTCTCTCTCTGTCTTTCACTCTCTCTCACTCTCTCACTCGGTCTCTCCATCTCTCTCTCACTCTGTCTCTCTTTCTCTCACTCCATCTCGCTCTCCTTCCCTGTCTCGCTCGGTCTGTCTCTCCCTCTCGGTCCATCTCCCCCTCTCCAGTGCAGGAAATACATCCGATTTACAATCAGACATCCAAAAGACATGAGGACTTTGTAGAGCGTCCAGTCACATCCCCCCCCCCCCCCCCCCCCCCCCCCCCCCCCCCCCTCTGTGAAACACAGGTGTATAAGTGACTGCTGTGATGATGCTGAGACTGGGACTGTGACTGATGATGACAGAAAGCAGATGCATGCAGGCATCGATGGCACAGCATGTGTGGAGTCATCACAAAGCTTTTGATTTAAAATACAGTTAAAATGCAAGACTATTAGCCAACATTGAATCCCTCTTTCATGGACTAATATATAGGGGGAAATTGTTTTTCAGAAACAGCTTATTCTCAGCAAACCAAAATTGTTTTTTTGAACATTCCCATAACATTCATTAGGTTACACCTAAAGTTCTAATAACACAAAATCTGTCAAGTTGCGCTGATGATTATTGTATAAAACCTTCGGCTGACATTGACATAAGAACGTTCCCCAAATATCTTTTGTTATTACATTATCTAGAAACCTAATAAGAACCTTAGGGGGATGTTCCGCGTGGTTGATAGGAGAACATTCCCAAGGACATTTAATTTAAAACATTATTTGAATGTTTTTGGGATGTAAGGTACACTGTATATAGACATAATATGACATCTGAATTGTTTTTATTCTTTTGTCATGAAAAAATATTTTCACATGACCCTCCAAGAAGAATTGCAGCCCCTCTCCTCATTTCATTATCTCACAATAATACTTACTGCCACAAATATCACAAATAACAATATCTGTAGAGACCCTGTGTTTATACACGTGGATATCGACTTTGCCACTTCAGCATTCTTTTGTGGCACAGGCGATGCCACGCAGTGCTGTCCCAGAAGGTTGAGGGTTCACTGACAGTGGTGTATTGGAGGGTATAAACTGTTATACAGTATGCATAAGTATGTGCATATACTCACTTCTTAATCCCCACGCTGCGTATCAAAGTAAGGCAGTGGATGTATACGCCCTATCAATTAAAAGGTATCTCAAAATGTTGACAAACTATTATTTCTACACATTTTAGGCACAGCAATGTTATGGATTTAGAACATCCACCATTGTTGTTTTTCGACAACAACAAAAAAACAGAATTGATCTGTTTCAAAGGTAGGCCTACTATTATTCTGCTTCCACTGAACTTCGGTTGGCCTGACTTTGAAAGACCAATATGGGATTGATAGTTTAAAGTAATTCAGTGTATGTTACTGTTTCTCATAGATTTTTCTTTTCACACAGGGCATCTTTCCTCTCCCAGAAAGGCTGTTTGTAAAATGTGGGGCAAAATTTGAGTACACCTACTTCTCCAGGCACCACTACACTGTTTGCCAACCACCACTGTTGAGTTCACTCTCCTGTTTCATTACACTATGATCAGAGCTGACAGCAGACAATGATTAGCTATGGGGAAATGGATCAAATATATGCAGTGAATTTTCCACCAACATGTTCCTGTTCCAATGCACTACACAACCAATAAGCAAAGCATACCAATTTCGGGCGTTTCAACATCATGTTTACGTTTTCAACACCACAATCATCAAAAAGACTATGTCAATCTCAACAGAAAACACATTCTTCCCTACCTTGTACCCAGTATTGAAGGCTTGGTTTGACAATCTCGGAATGTCATTAAACTTTTTGGTGTTTTGTAAAATATGTATTTTTCCATTCATCAAATGGTTGGTGCACAGCTTGGATGCTGGAATTATATTTTGGACAAACTCGGGCAGGTAGCCTACAGGAGACTTTTGAAGTAGCCTAATCAGATTCAAACATTGTGATTTATTTTTTTAGAATACACATAAAAGTGTAATACATTTTAAATGTGAAATGACAAATATTTAGGCTATATTGAAGCGTTAAGCTCTAGGTGCAGAAGGAATAGGTGTTCGGATCAGAGAGGAGGCAGAGCGTTCATTAAGCTTTCCTGAATAACTGGGATTCCTGGGAGCATACACACAAAAGAATGAGGGTTCCTCAAGTGTTCTTTGGGAAGGATGATGGTTCTATGTGGAACCATAATGACCTATATAACCCTTTGAGCTCTTCAATGGTTCTTTACGGTTCACAAAAGGTTAATTTGCTCTTTTAATAATAATTAAAATATGGGGGAGGCGGTTGATTATATTATTTGGGGGTGTGGTTTGCACACAACTTTTTTTTTGTCTGTAACCGTGAGTGACAGTTTCATTCCAGTTTATGTAATGTGTTGTGTTAAACCAAGATATGGTACCATCTTTTGAAAGATGCACAAATGCCTTCTGTCATTGGAGAATATTTGATGAAATAAGTCATTTGTTCTCAGGGACCCCCAGCTGTTCTAGATGTATCTCAATTGGTTACATTAAATTAAAACAATAATGTAACTTGTGGAATTGAAACAACATAATTAGGCTGACCAGAATTTTTAAAAAAGGATGTTTTTTCAAAAGGATCTACAAGAAACCTTTCAGACTGAGAAAAGTTCTTTATGGAACCATTCTTCATAAAGGTTCTATAAACAAAACATAAAAAGGGTTCTATATGGCCCCAAAAAGGGTTGTAACCATGATAGTGGAACCCTTTTTTTTTGGTGCTATATAGAACATTTTTTAATGGTTCTTTATAGGACCTTAGGGAAGAGTTGTTTAAAGCACCATACAGGTTCCATTTAGAACCTCAGGAGCATGGTTCTTTATTTCACCTGGAAAAAAAGCTAGCACCAGAAAGGATCACGCTATGGTTACAAGCCAAATAACCCTTATCAGGTACTATTTAGAAACATCATTTTGTGTGTCTATTGCAGATCCACTTACCAGTATTTTCACTATGAATGACAGATCGAGGGCAGGATAGACAGACAGAACACAGTATATTGACCTGTGGAAAAGCGTAGTGCATAAAATACATACCAAAACAATTTGATAGGACAGGCACACACAAGCAGATTCAAAATTTGGCTGAGATGGAAGAAATTGAATTTACCGAACAAAATTCTATAACACAACATGCAACAATTTCTATGATTTTACTGAATCACATTTCATATAAGAAAATCAGTCAAATAAAATAAATTAATTAAGACCTCATTTGTAGATTAGTGGCGCAGCCATGGGTGGGCATGGGAGGCCATAGGCCCACCCACTTGGGAGCCAGGCCCAGCCAATCACAATGTGTTATCCCTACAAAAGGGATTTATTACAGAAATACTCATCAGCTGTCCGGGTGGCTGGTCTCAGACGACCCCGCAGGCGAAGAAGCTGGATGTGGAGTCCCTTGGCTGGCGTGGTTACACGTGATCTGCAGTTGTTATGCCGGTTGGATGTACTGCCAAATTCTCTAAAACAACGTTGTAGGCGGCTTATGGTAGAGAAATGAACAGAATTTCTGGCAAGATCTCTGGTGGACATTCCTGCAGTCAGCATTCCAATTGCACAATCCCTCAAAACTTGAGACATCCGTGGAATTGTGTTGTGTGACATAACTGCACATTTTAGAGAGGCCTTTTATTGTCCCCAGCACAAGGTGTACCCATGTAATGATCCTGCTGTTTAATCAGCTTCTTGATATGCCACACCTGGTGGATGGATTAACTTGGCAAATGAGAAATGCTCACTAACAGGGATGTAAGCAAATTTGTGCACACAATTGTGTGTGTGTGTACGCAAGTATTTGTGAGTATGTGTGTGTGTGTGCGTACAAGGTTGGTATGCTCAGCATTTGCCAGACATGTACGTTGCATTAGGGGACATGACTCTCCATTAATGGAGTGCATTCATGTCTGACGATGCCCTGTAAAGCCAATATCTGCAATAAGCCATGAGCCAATGAGCCACACTAACCTGCAGAGCTGTACCAGCCTCAGGGAGCTTTAGGGGCTTTGCAGTAATTTGTTTTAATTCATACTATTCTCTTATCATCAGGATCTTTAATGGTTTTCCCTGGTTCAGATTGCAGACTGCTTTGTTTTAAATTGGAAGTGAAATTGAGAGGCTGTAGTCTGTTGGTAGAACTTGGATTGTGGAAGTTGTAGAATTAATGTTAATAATAGTGGTTGATAGCTGTTGTGGTAGCAAATTGAGCTTTTCAGAGTTATGTATATATACTGTAGCTATCTGTAGTTCTCACCATCCCAAGAAAGCAACTCCAGATCATCGTTATATGCCAATGAAAGGGATGGTCCACCAAACTTCTCTTGTCTATGGACATGGAATTTATGGGCCATCTTCATGCTATGCATGCTCATGCTGGATGTCAAAGGAAGTGCTTCATGGCTCAGGGGGAAGTCAGGGTGAGGATACATCCCCAGTGGCCAGTTGCCTGCGGCAGCACAGTGTCCTGACTTGCCCCTCAGCACTCACTCCTCTTTCCCCTCTTCCTCATCCTCCCAGTACAGTGCACACATCTCCTCCTCTTTGCCCTCTTCCTCATCCTCCTAGCGCAGCACCCCGCCTTTCCCTCTTCTTCCTCCGCTTCCTCATCCTCGAAGTGCAGTGCCCCGCCTTGCCCCTGAGCCCTCACTCCATCGTCACCATAATACGAACGTTCCTCAATGGCTTCTGCATGAGCCTCCTCCTCTTTGTCTCTTTCCCCTATTCCTTTTCCCATAGCCCCCTTCACTCCTTGCAGCGTTTTGCAGTGTGAAATCGTATCTGCTCAACAGAGGATGAGACCCCCCCAAAAAGCCATTTATCAGAGTTAGAGACAGGCACAAGAGAGAAGGTGAGAGCGGGGCACAGGGAGGCAGGCTGCGCGCGTCATAGAAAGGCCTGGCTAGTGCAATCAAATAGAGGCCCATCTCATGTCTCTTTGCACTCTCTCACTTACACAGGCACTCTCCCTCTCTGAGGCACACACACACACAAACACATACACTGAGTATACAAAACATTAAGATCTTTCCATGACTGACCAGGGGAATCTAGGTGAAAGCTATGATCCCTTACTGATGTCACTTCAATAAGTGTACATAAAGGGGAGGAGACAAGTTAAAGAAAGATATTTAAGCCTTCAGACAATTGAGACATGAATTGTGTGTGTGTGCCATTCAGAAGCTGAATGGGCAAGACAAAAGATTGAAGTGCCTTTGAACGGGGTATGGTAGTAAGTGTCAAGTCCTGCATACACTGCTGGGTTATTCACACTCAACCGTTTCCCGTGTGTTTCAAGAATGGTCTACTACCCAATGGACATCCAGCCAACTTGACAACTTTGGGAAGCATTGGAGTCAACATGGGCCAGCATCCCTGTGGAACACTTTCGAAACCTTTCTATGCCCGACGATTAGGGAGGTGTTCCTAATGTTTGGTATACTCAGTGTACACACACGAATGCATGCTCTCCCCCCTCTCCATCTCTCTCTCTCTTCCCTAGAGAACACACACAATTTGACAGGAAAAACAAAAGTATGGAGCGATTTTTTTCCCCCAGGTATTCTCCTGTGTGTTTGAGTGCTCCTATCTAAGTAGTTGACACAGCTCTGTCCACACAACCCCACTCTGATACCGAGGGTCAAGGTTGGGATTAAAATAAATGCTTGTCTCTAGCTGCAGACTGATAGGGAGATGGAGAAATGGTTGTGTGCACTGTCACTTTGCAAAATCTCTAAATGATGATTCTTTACAATGATGGCCTAGCCCGGCCAAACCCTAATCCAGGACGCGGCTGGACCAACTATTGGACTCCCAATCACAGCCGGTTGTGATACAGCCTGGAATCGAACCAGGGTCTGTAGTGACGCCTCTAGCACTGAGATGCAGTGCCTTAGACCGCTGCACCACACATTGTTGCATGGCTTAAAAATATGAGGAAGTGTTGAATAAAAATTAGAGCTCAAATCACCTCAGGAATGTAATATCATAGCGGATTTCAGAAGACTTGAAAGTACTCTGAAGGTGCATTTCACAAACCATTCAAATTAATTTCCACTGTGGAACCACACACACACACACACACACAAACATATACACTCACACACATTGATTCACAACACACACACACACAGGGTTGAGTAACTTTCTAAATGTAATCAGTTACTGGTTACCTGTCCAAACTGTAATCATTAATATCACTTTTGGATAACCCAGACTCAGTAACATAATCTGATTACTTTCAGTTACTTCAGTTACGGAAGAAGGCAAAAAAGATCCATCAAATGCATTTCATGTGTCGTCATAGTGGTCTCTGCCATGTGGTCAGACGTGCTGAGGTGGAACAAGTTTAAAAACGTGTGCTTTATTTCAATGCTGAATTGAATGTCATTGAGAAATCAGAAAGATGTCAATGTATTTTTTTTGCAAACAGCCTTTGAATTAAAAAATAATCAAAGAAGTATTCATCTAGTTTTTAATAATAATCTGATAATAATAATCTGAAATCTGATGATAATATTTTTGCTGGTAACATACTTGATTACAGTTTTGTTTTTATGTAATCAGATTTCATGTAATGCAAAACATGTAATCAGTCACTTCTCAACCCTGCACGCACACAGGTACGCGCACACAGGCACGCACGCACGCACGCACACACACACACACACACACACACACACACACACACACACACACACACACACACACACACACACACACACACACACACACACACACACACACAGATCACACACACACACTAGTGTCATAAACCATCATTAGCATCATCCTAGTGAACTTAATCTGAGGAATTAGTCGCGATCCTATTCGTTTAGCCGATGGCTCCAACTTAATCAAGACAAATTAGCAGATAAAGGAAAAGGTGCTCATGAATATCAGTACTCATTTAAAATGTCCTGAACAATCATTCTGATTCCCATAAAATAGCCTTTGAGTGACTAAAATATCACCTATATATATTTGAAAATTACTTTCTCTCATGGCTAACCACCAGGAAGTTTAAAAAGACAGGTTTGAGTGGGCGGGGATCTTATGTTCATGAGCTCACCTTGACTGACAGCTCTTTGAAACACCCATGTCAAGCAACTTGGATGCAGTGAGCAGTGTTGGAGTAAAATCATCTCAAGCAAATTTGGTGATACACAAAGCAACTCAAACAACATTGAAATTGCATTAATGTTTTACACATATACCGTTTGGCATGTGTCTTCTGTAACACAGTTCACAGCAGCACTGACGGAAGTGTTGACTTGACTGCGTCAGAGTTTTCAACGACACCCCCCTTTTATTCCATGCTGGCTGAAGACCTAGCTAGCTAGTAGCTAGCTAACACCAGACACAGATGAAAGGAGAAACATAGAAGTATCTTTGCCATAGATGAATAGGGTGATCTTTTTGTTATATTTGTTGACACCCTACAGTCAAATTTTGGCACCGGTAGAGTAGCTATCTAGCAATATAAACCACGCTCCTCTGCAAAAACACACCTTCTCCGATGTTGGTTACAAGGTGGTACTTATTCAAATTAGGTAAGAGAATAATATCATGTTACCATTGGTGTATTCAAATGAGAGAGTTAGGATGATGTCACCCTATCCCCTTAATAATCCTGCCTCCTGAATCCAAGTGTTTGACAAGGGGTAGGGGACCAGTAACTTTATGATCAAACTTTAGCAATGTAGAAACAACCGTTATTTTTCATACTTTGTTTATCATACTTTGATCTAGTTTCATCCAAATATCACCCAATTTCATGAAAAACATGATTTTGACTGTTCATCACCTTTTCCATTTGTTTGCATTTCTTTACATTTTGCCTATGTAGTGCACTACTTTTGACCAGGGCCAATAGGTCTCTGGTCAATAGTAGTGCACTATATAGGGAGTATGATGTCATTTTGGACGCAGTTCGGTCTTGGAGTTCAGAAGAAGCACTCTGTCATGTAGTCAGTAGCCTGGTACTATCTAAATGACATTCAAGTAAAAGTGTCAATTTGTCATGTGGTTCTCCACTATGGGGCAGCATCCATTACAGGACAGTTCAGGAAGCATTTCATATGTGAACCCTACCAAAACATATACATCAATCAAAATCATTCAGGCTAGAAACAGCCCCATCTGAAGAAAGGCGAATTCTGTATGGATTTTGCTCCCTTGCAGAGGGAAACTGGCTAATGAATTTGGATCACTTCCTGTAGTTACATGCCAGAGTCCGTCAAGCAAAACCACTGCTGCTGTTGCTCCTACAATGAAAGGGATGGGAATACACTCTCTGTGTTGTGTGGGGATCGCTATTGATTTAATTCAAATCTAGTTTTCTGGTACACCTCCTGTTCCATTTTGCCATGACATGTTTTAAATACAACAAATTAGCATACTACATCAATAGATGTAGACCACCATGTTGGTTCGGTCCTGTTTAGAAAATAAGTCGATATGTAGGTTGTTGTTAACAGCGTGCCAACCTACAGTCGCTTAAATTCCCCGTTTGTGTTCTGAATTGCTTTCCCATTCATTGGGACAATAGGAGACATTTTGAAAGATGTATAGAAAATGTGTTTTCCTGCTTCTCTTTCATGACACAATTAATCCTACCATGCTGACTGTTAAGTTTATGCTGCATTTAATCTGTACATGAAGCTACAGTTTTGCTATACAGCTTTAAAAGTATGGAGGCACACACACACACACACACACACACACACACACACACGTTGCCACACACAAGCACGCACGGCAAGTTCATGCAATAAGACTTTGAGGAATGTTGTGCATTTTTATGTGTATAAGTGTGTATGGCACTCTTTCCTCGCGCCTCTTATCTTCACAGCAGGCATATGTTCCCAAACTGAATGACGAAAAAAGCTTTAGTAGATTTCTACAGAGGCTTCATACCGCCCTTCACTGACATGCATTGTACATCACTGAATTGCCCAGCAGCACAATACCAACGACATTAGCTGTGTATTCAGGCTTTCAGATGTTATTTTAGAAAAGCTGCATGATTTCTGTGATGCAGGGTACCTAGTGGTGTCAACCATTTACACCTGGATGAAACTCACAGCATACAAGCAAAATTTTCCTCCTACATCAACAACAACATTAACACTAATGTTACCCCAATTAGAGAGAGCTTTTACTGTGTGACAGTAACTGTTGCTGAAGTTCTCCCCATCACATCTATGTTTAGTGGCAGGGTGATGATGCCTCCACTATCAAGCCTGTCAGAACAAGACCACACATCCACATGAACAGTAAAAGCTGTGTCTAGAACACTACAAACCTGTACATGTGTATTTGAGTATCTGGTATTTCTGTGTATTGGAGCATTTTCAAAAACTCATCCGAAAACAAGCCTTTTATTTGAGTATTCGAATGGTTATTTGTAAAATAAAATTCATTTTAAATATACCAAATTGTATTTGAGAGTTTTTTTCGAATACTATTTTTAAATACCTGGTGGGTTATACAAAAACACAGTACAGAATACAGTTTTGTGTTGGAAACGTATATTTCTATGAATTCTGCAGCGTGTGTATTTCTTTGAATTCCACACTGTAAATGGAATAGAATCAATAGAATGGATTAGGTGTTGCTTTTAAGTAGGTGCTATTGTTTCAATTTCTTAGTAAAGCATTTGCCGTGTAACACATTACATATGGTGAGCTTCAGAAACAGGTGTTCCTCTGTTTCATGTTCATGTGCTCTTCAACACCTCCATGTTGTTGTTGAGGCTGGCTTTAGACATGTAATCCTGGGAGGATAAGGTGGCGGGTGAGGTACTGTTGGTGTGTGTGTGATGTGTGTAGGTGTGTGCTTGCATGCGTTCTTGATAAAGCACAAGTATAACAAGTTCTCACAGTTTGACCAATTTGACTTCCGACGTCTGTTCAGGTTTTTACAAATGTCAAATTTTGATTTTTTTTGGACACCCTGGGCTGCTCCTCCTGCTGCAGCTGCACCCTGGGTTGTACCACTGCTGTCACCGGTGCCTCTGGGCTGGGTAAGTTTAGAAATTCATCCTGAATGGTTAATCCCTCTGGCCAAAAGCCAGAGAAAATGCAGAGCGCCAAATTCAAATAAATTACTAGAAAACTCAAACTTTCATGAAATCACACATGCAAGATAGCAAATTAAAGCTACACTTGTTGTGAATCCAGCCAACATGTCAGATTTCAAAAAAGAGGCAACTCTTGAAATATTTTGTAGTGACGTTGTGCAATTTGGAAGCTGTTTTTTTCTGGATCAAACGTGCCAAATAAATGGACATTTTGGATATATATGGACGGAATTAATCAAACAAAAGGACCAATTGTGATGTTTATGGGACATATTGGAGTGCCAACAAAAGAAGCTCGTCAAAGGTAAGGCATGTTTTATATTTTATTTCTGTGTTTTGTGTAGCGCCTGCAGGGTTGAAATATGCTACCCTCTTTGTTTACTGTTGTGCTATCATCAGATAATAGCTTCTTATGCTTTCACCGAAAAAAATCTGACATGTTGGCTGGATTCACAACGAGTGTAGCATTTAGCATCTTACATGTGTGATTTAATGAATTTGCCACGCTGCATTTTCCCTGGCTTTTGGCCAAGTGGGACGCAAGCGTCCCCTATACCATAAGATGTTAACAGTTTTGGAAACTTTAGAGTGTTTTCCATCCTAATCTACTAATCATATCTTCCGGGCCCAAGTAGCAGGCCGTTTAATTTGGGCTTGCTTTTCATCCAAAATTCCGAAAGCTGCCCCCTACCCTAGAGAAGTTCATCTTTAGCTCATTCAGTACAAACAAAGTTCATTATTTTATCTTTCGTTTTATATGCAATGTAGGTGCTTTGGTGTGATTGGAACCCAGGAAGAGTAGCCTTGGCAGCAGCTAATGGGGATCCCTAATAAATACAGCATATACAAATTCCATTACTCAAAGGACCTAAGCAGGATGGGGTCCTCCACCGACAGATTGTTTCTCCTTTAAAAATATGGCTGCAACTCCTCTGTAGGACATTTGGCCAGCCACCACTACTAGACAAATCGGCTGACTTTGGAGAGAAGATGGTCTCTTACAGTCCATTTAGTCAGTTTCCAATGGTCTGTTGGAGTTGTTTTGAGATGTTTCAGCAAGCACATCAGCTTAGGAGGAGTATTGGGGTCTTTGGGCAGCTTGCTGAGACCATCAGCGTTAGCTCATATTGGTATTTTCTAACATGAGGGCACATCTTTGCAGTCGCCCAGAGGCTGACGGCTGTATGTTCTTCAGCTCACCCAGGAGCCCTAACCAGGGCTTATGGTCAGTTTGTAGGGTGAAGTAGCGTCCGTATGCACACTGGTGACATTACTTCACCTCTTCTCTGTTGGTGCCAACGAGCGAGACACTATCTTCCGAGATAACACCACCCCAATCCCTTATGTGGGGGCATCACTTATGAGTGTCCGCTTTGGGATGTAATGCACAAGCAGTGCTGAAGACGACAGCAAGTCCTTGGATTTCTGGAAAGCTGTTTTCTGGGGTGTGTGCCACTTCCATTTTGCTCTAGCTTCCAGGAGGAGATGCAGTGGGGTCAGGACAGAGGCCAGGTCAGGAAGAAAGCGGCTATAGTAGTTTAACATCACAAGGTAGGCCTGTAGCTCACTCACATCCTTGGGTTCAGGTGCCTCTGATTGCTCTCACTTTCTTGTCCAGGAATTGAAGCCCTTTTGATGTGATTTTCTGCCCCATATACTCCACTTCGAGGGCCAGGAAAACACACTTGTATTTATTCAAGCGAAGCCCTGCACTCTCCAGTCTTGACAGCACTGTTATGAGTTTTTTTTAGATGGTCTTCCTCAGTGACACCAGTGAGAAGGATACCATCCAGGTATACAGCAGTGTGGTCGATGCCGCCAACAGATTATCCACTATTCTTTGAAAGATCTCTAAACAGAAGCTGTGTGTTCTGAAACAGCCCCTGGGTGTTTATTGTAACCACTTTGCTGGATTCTTCAGCCTGCACCAACGGCTGGTATGCGTGAGACATGTCCAGCTTGGAAAAGCATGTCACACCAGATAGCTTTGTGAATAGCTCCTCTATCCTTGTAAGTGGGCAGCCTGGAAGCTACATTGGCAGTTAGCTTGTAATCTCCACAAATCCTGATATTTCCATCAAGCTTCATTACTGGGACAATGGGGGCAGCCCACTCAGAGTAAGTGGTCTGGAGCCTGTCCAGCTCTGCCTCGACCTTCAGTTGTAATGCAAACGGCACTTGGCAGGCTTTGCAGAAGCACGGTCGAAAGGATGGGTCCACCTGAATTTGAAAACCTCTGGTGCATGTTTAGTGTGCATGTCAAATCGCTATCTGCTTGTCAACCTTCATGATTGTTTTTAACATCCCTTGCCAGTCCAGTTGTAGCACTGCCATCCAATCTCTTCCCAGAAGATTGAGCCCCTGACCTTGGACCACCAACATCTTCAGTCGTGTAGTTTGACCTTTGTACTGGACATTGAAGCATACTGCACCCAGCAATGGAATGTGCCCTCCTGTGCATGACTTCAGCACTATACCCTAGGGCTCTGGTTTCAGAGTGGGTGTCTCTTCTCCCTAGACCGCTGGCAGCACACATGTGCGATATGGTCCTCGCTTTTTGCAAAAGTGACATTTTGCACCCTTAAAAACCTCTTAGATGTACATTTGAACATTTAAAAAAAACTTCTTTTTTTTTTCCACCTAAATAGACATACCCACAAGTAACTGCTATTCATGAGTAATTACATGATTCTTAATAAATGCCAAAACTTGGTATATTTGGAAAGAAGACATCTGGGAGATTATGAGGAAATGATCCAAAGATAGATAGGAGTTACATAGTTCAGAATACACAAGATCAAGCACACAGAATACACAAGATCAAGCACACACAAAATAACTAACTAAAACATCTGCCCATTTCTAGTTGTTAGGTCTATCAATCACATTTTTTTTCCTGACACTGTTCACCTGTTTTGGGAGCCATCGGATGTGTTTCCAGCTCTGGGCATCAATAATTTACGTATAGCTTGTCAATGAAAAATTACTTTCAAAATCAAATTTAAAAAACAGTTATTTTGTGTGTGCCTGAAAGTTTATCCTATGTATTGGTCCCACACACCAATTAATTGTTTACGAAAACAATATAAAAGCAACATAAATATATAAAAAATATATATTAAAATGTCTTACCAAGCACAAACTTGGTTACAGACGTGTCATTCAATAAAAAAGATACAAAAATATAAATAAGCTGAACTATTTACAAATGGCATTCGTGTTCGTTTTACATCCCCTCTCAACCAGGAAACAAAAAGTGAACTGGCATTTCGGACAGAAGATCTGGATTTTCACCCTTTTCCCCGTGTTTTGTGCAATGCTTGCAGTTCTTCCTGTTGTCTTTTGGCATGTGTGTAGGATAGTGGCGCTCACCTTGAATGGGGGGTCTTGTCTTGTGATGGTGGTGATGTTGCTTTGGGCCCCCAATTCAGTAATTTCCAACACCAGCTGCTCTCGGAAGGCCAACTGGGAGAGAGGGGTTTGACCTTTTACTTTGGCCATCTGCTTGTGGAGAATGAAAGCATTTACTGTAGCAATATCCACTTCCTGGTCTTGTAGAGGACCTGGTAGTAGCCTATCAGAGCATCAGATAGGTTGACACCCCTCATGCTGGCACTGTAGTCCTTCACAGAAACAGGGACATTCTTCCTTTTTCCCCCTCCTTGAGACATGGTTGTTATTGAATGCCTTATGCTGTGTGGTGAGCATGGTTAATTCCCTAGTGCCCTTCCATCTCACAAAAAGCAGCTTGTTAGTCCTGATCCAAAGTATGGTCCCCCAAATTCACTGACTTTGTCATGTCGTTTACTTTGGTCTTGGGGAAACTGATTCAGTTAGGACGAATTGTGCCACAAGCCTCTATTTTCTTTTTCAAGAGGTCTATGAAAAGTGGATGTAGAACCATCAGATAGGGTGATTGACATAGCAGTGGGGGGTTAAGACCATGACCAGCAGGGGCGCTTGGTGGGGAGGGGTGGCTCCCGAAGTCATCCTTCAAATCACCTTGTTGTTGTTGATCAATCGGAAGTCATCAAAGCAGCAATAGGCTACAGTCATTGGTGAATAAAATAAAGGGATATGTTGTTGTTGTAAACCTTTATTTAACTTTGCAAGTCAGGTAAGAGCAAATTCTTATTTACGACGGCCTACACTAGCCAAACTCGGACGATGCTGGGCCAATTTTGCACTGCCATATGGGACTCCCAATCACGCACACACACACACACACACACACACACACACACACACACACACACACACACACACACACACACACACACACACACACTTTGGAGATAAAGGCAGAGGTGAGAACCACAAATAAACAATGGCCATGAGAGTTTAGCTGCCTCTCCAAAGTTACAAGGATGAAACAGTGAACTAATATGAAACTACTTTTGGAATTATATAACATTGAAATGACTTGTTACATAGGCCTATGTAAACTAAAAACAAAATACAAAAAGCAGACAACTTATAAAAAATACTTTACTTACAGATCTGTAAGTAAAGATCAATCATCAAGTTTGCGGACGACACAACAGTGGTAGGCTTGATTACCAACAACGACGAGACGGCCTACAGGGAGGAGGTGAGGGCCCTCGGAGTGTGGTGTCAGGAAAATAACCTCACACTCAACGTCAACAAAACTAAAGAGATGATTGTGGACTTCAGGAAACAGCAGAGGGAACACCCCCCTATCCACATCGATGGAACAGTAGTGGAGAGGGTAGCAAGTTTTAAGTTCCTCGGCATACACATCACAGACAAACTGAATTGGTCCACTCACACAGACAGCATTGTGAAGAAGACGCAGCAGCGCCTCTTCAACCTCAGGAGGCTGAAGAAATTCAGCTTGTCACCAAAAGCACTCACAAACTTCTACAGATGCACAATCGAGAGCATCCTGGCGGGCTGTATCACCGCCTGGTACGGCAACTGCTCCGCCCTCAACCGTAAGGCTCTCCAGAGGGTAGTGAGGTCTGCACAACGCATCACCGGGGGCAAACTACCTGCCCTCCAGGACACCTACACCACCCGATGTCACAGGAAGGCCATAAAGATCATCAAGGACATCAACCACCCGAGCCACTGCCTGTTCACCCCGCTATCATCCAGAAGGCGAGGTCAGTACAGGTGCATCAAAGCTGGGACCGAGAGACTGAAAAACAGCTTCTATCTCAAGGCTATCAGACTGTTAAACAGCCACCACTAACATTGAGTGGCTGCTGCCAACACACTGACACTGACTCAACTCCAGCCACTTTAATAATGGGAATTGATGGGAAATGATGTAAATATATCACTAGCCACTTTAAACAATGCTACCTTATATAATGTTACTTACCCTACATTATTCATCTCATATGCATACGTATATACTGTACTCTATATCATCGACTGTATCCTTATGTAATACATGTATCACTAGCCACTTTAACTATGCCACTTTGTTTACATACTCATCTCATATGTATATACTGTACTCGATACCATCTACTGTATCTGCCTATGCTGCTCTGTACCATCACTCATTCATATATCCTTATGTACATATTCTTTATCCCCTCACACTGTGTACAAGACAGTAGTTTTGGAATTGTTAGTTAGATTACTTGTTGGTTATTACTGCATTGTCGGAACTAGAAGCACAAGCATTTCGCTACACTCGCATTAACATCTGCTAACCATGTGTATGTGACAAATAAAATTTGATTTGATTTGATTTGATTTTGTGTATCCAATCCTTCTAGAAAGCAATGTTTGTCGACAGATTCGAAATCCTTGTCCAGCCTCCTGGGTGGCGCAGTGATTAAAGGCGCTGTACTACAGTTCCAGCTGTGCCACCAGAGACTCTGGGTTCGCGCCCGGGAGGTCCGTGGGGCGATGCACAATTGGCCTGGGGAGGGCTTGGCTGGTAGGGATATTGTCTCATCGCGCACCAGCGACTCCTGTGGCAGGCTGGGTTGCCAAGGTTGGCAACCAAGCCAGGTGCACGGTGTTTCCTCCGACACATTGGTGCTCCGACACATTGGTGCGGCTGGCTTCCGGGTTGGATGCGCGCTGTGTTAAGAAGCAGTGTGACTTGGTTGGGTTGTGTATCGGAGGATGCATGACTTTCAATCTTTGGCTTTCCTGGGTTAAAAAAAAAAGAAAGAAAAAAAAGAAAAAAGATATCCTTGTCCAAATCGTTCCCCTGATCTGAGTCCGACTCTAGTATTTTATTCAAAGCTTCTATGTCGGTATGGAGAAGTCATCTTTTGTTCTACAAATTGTTCTGATATTAAAGGGATGAAATCTGTTTACAGCGTGTTTGGGTGCGTCTCGTGTCTGAGCCAGGGAGCAATAATTCGCATTACACATAAACGGTCTTGGACTTGCTTGGTCTCACCCAGGTCAAATGCATATCCCTGTAAAGCTTATCTCACTGGCTACAAGACTGTTACGGTTCCATAGTAGCCAATCCCCTCTGCAATAGATGCCTGCAGCTCGTAAGAAGGCAATGACATATTTTTCATGCTCCAAGATATAGTTGCTTGGTGCACATTCAATGTTTCCTATAAGTCATACATCATCAGATACCATTGGCAATAGGCTAGATTTGTTACTAACAACATAAGGATTCAATTCACCCCCCCCCCCCCCCCCCCCCCCCCCCGTGTAGCAATAACTCAAACACAAACTAATTGAAGCTTACCTTGTTTGGTGAAAATGTGTAAAATAAACAATTTGACTCTCGGGACTAGTGATCAAAAACGGTAGGTCACTGGCAGACATCATCATGATCTGTGTTCTGTGTATTCCGTGTTTATTTTGTTTATGCAACACTAACTGGAAGTTAGGTAGCAGCCATCTTGAAATGAGGTCATTGGCTCGGCCTGCCCTTATACATTAAGCCCATATAAGTCACCAAAGATTATAAGGCACAGGTCAATAGCCAAAATACTCATCTTTCTGCAGACACCCTGCTTTTGTAGATAGTGGCTACTGTTCTCATACCAGACTGAATTGAATAAAACAAATCTAATAGGGTCCCCAAATACTTTAAAGCTGCAATTATCAGGTGAGTGGTTATCTTTGCTACGGTAACAAGCAGTTACATAAAATGTGCATTTTCCCTCCCAAGAACGTGGCTGCTCAGATGGGGCCAGTGACAGCTCTAAGTACTTTGTCGGATCTGTGTACCCTGGACTGATACCTCTAGTGCTATTCCCTTTTCCAAGGCTGGTTTCCATGATAACTCTGCATTAGCTAGTAGGCGATGTTGTGTCTGCTCACATCCTATGCCCTATACTAGCTGATCTCTTAGATGCTCCTCTAGTGTCTCTCCAAACTCACAGCGTGATGTTTGATGCTTTATTCTGGCAACATGAGCTACAACGGATTCACCTGGGCTTCTGAGACAGGACTGATACTTAAACCTCACTACTATCACGTTGGGTTAGGGATCGAAGTGTTCTCCAACACACTGTATCAGGTCTGCTTAAGTTACTTGAGTGGGTTGTTGTGGTTCTATCAAGTCCATACACTTTACCAAAATATGCCGTAACTTCTCCGGTTACAGTGATTTTTTTGTATATTTTTTTTATAGTTCACCTACGAGACTCCATTAGCAGTGTACTTCAGTCTAACAAGCAGTACTTAGCTTTCAGTCTTTTCTTCAAGTTCTGTTTGCTTTCTGCACTACTCAACACTGTGTGCATCAGGCCCAGCTAACCTAGTTTTCTTTACTTCACTCACAAACTCGCTAGCGAGCCATCAAAACTGTGACTCCGCCTCCACAAGGTCTGCTAATCGGAAGTTGTAACCCCGAATCATCAAACAGATTACTTTTGTTCTCCCTCTCAAGGTAAATCTGAACTGCTTTATTTCCTGTTTTACAGCGTTGAGTCCCTTACGGCCACATCTGCAACTCCATCTAAAACTAACCCATCACTCAGGTTACCATAGCGAGTGACACAGATACCAGGGAGGAGGGAGGTAGAGACAAGAAACAGCAACCAACCAAGCCGACTCGTGCTATAGTAGACTAATAGCTGCCATAGCTAGGTTATTTATCATCAAATATGATTACGTAATGCCTGGCTTGACTGAATCAAACCGGGAGAAGCTAGTTAAAATAGTTAGTGTTAGCTACAGTTGCAAATAACAACAATTCCATTCTGCAGCCTAACTATTGGCTCTTGGTCATTGTAGCCTAACCTTCCTCTTAAACTTTTGATTCCATCATTTTAATACCATCTTCCATTGATTAGATAGCTCCTAACTTTTGACTGTAGCCTATTGCTGCTTTGATGACTTATGATTGATCAACAACAACAAGAAACAAGCGCCATGCTCCACTTTTGTGAAAAGCAAGAGCAGCAGCATAACTTATAACCTCTCTCTCTCTCTCTTTCTCTTTCTCTCTCTCTCTCTTTCTCTCTTTCACTCTCTCTTTCTCTCTCTTCTTTCTCTCTCCCCCCAGTCGCGTTCGGACCTGCACTGGCCCTTCCATACAAGTCAGTTAAAATGACACATACCCGAGACCTGTAACAATCAGTTATTTCTAATTCTGGATCCGGACCCACGTGTCCCGAGTCGGTTCTCAGGTATTTGGGTACAGGTGGAACCATGAAGACCTCTAGTTCTCCTCACCCCTGTGCAGGTCACGTGATTCAGAAGGAGTCAAATCACCTACGCTTAGCCTAATACACTGACTAAAAAAATACCAAAAACTATTTAGTCCAATCAACATCAGCTAAATATGATGTGGCTGTCCATGGTTCTGATTTGTGTGCGTTCGTGCAAGTAAAAAATATATGTTGACTCACCCTACTTGTAAAGAAATGTCAATGCCATCCTCCTCAATTTTATGTTCACGAAATGGTCTAGGACTCTGTCATACAGTACACACTTTTATATTCTGTTGTCCTAGGGTACCTGGCTAAAATATTTGCTTGCTAGCCTAACTTCCTTTTGTGGACAACGTTAGCTAGTTGACATTAGCATTCTAGATCTAGCTACATATTGAACTTCCATCCTCTCAGTCCAGGGGCACAATGTATGAATTTGTAGTTGGATCAGAATCGTTGTTATATTAATTGGCCAGTATGGAGAATGAAGTAAAACCACAAGTCAAAATCCCTATCTCCATCCATGGCTAATTTAGGAAAGGAACTATTTTAGCTAGCTAGCTAGCCACCAGAGGACAACAACACAACAAGATGCAACAATTCAAGTTCTTTCTGCCAATTACGTATTTCTCCCGATGTGATAGGATTGAGGCCAAATCCAAACTGGCTTCCCTTGACACTTTTTTTGGTGCGCCAGGACCGTTCACAGTTGAGCTCACTCAGTTAAGCTCAATGCTGACTGGCTATTATTTTATGGTTTTTTTTATCAAGGGAGCCCAAATGCTAGATGGCTTTCTTTGCAATCGACGCTACGGCGGCAATAATATCATACTATTTTTTACCAGAAAGCATCAGATAGATGGCTTACACATACAGAGACAGAGGTCCGCTGTTTCACTCGCTTGGTTGCTTTCTCTGGTCAGATACATTCAGCCTCTTGAGAATTTAACCTTTCTAGGGCAGGCGTTCCGCTAGCGGAACCCCTCGACAACATTCCGCTGAAAAGGCAGCGTGCGAAATTCAAAAATATTTTTTAGAAATATGGAACTTTCACACATTAACAAGTCCAATACAGCAAATGAAAGATAAACATCTTGTTAATTCTTCACTGAAGACTCATCTCTTCAGTAGGTCATATGATTGACGGCATAGTCAATGTCACTCGTGACAACTTTCGAGACTAGCTATTTCAGGGCTCGTCAAATCTCCCCCCGTTATATTTGACCGCAGAACCTTCGCTGGATTCATTAAACAAATCACTTTCAGGAATAAAATCTGTTAAATTATAATCCTTAATATTTGCATTCCCTTTGGTCAATTTCAGAAATGTATGTACCTTCTCAAACCCATACCTCCCTTCCACCCCATTTCTCGTGCTTTTTTGTGGTGATGCGTCAGATGACTCATTCTCACAATCCTCCCCAGAGGAAAACTCCACCATCTCTTCAACCTGTTTATCCTCAACTGATTTATCAATCTCTACCTTCCTCTTAGAATTAGAACCTTCATCACCCCTTAAATTCTCCCTCTTCATCCTCAGTACTTTGAAAACAGCTTCTTCATTTTCCATTGTTTCACTCTCTTGAACTCCAATTTCCAGTACCGATTTAGGGACCCCAGTCACAGTCTCACCGGCTGTTTCCCCTCCCTTTTTGCTCTGATCCACCACAATTGCCCCGTAGCCACACCGGTCTACTTTCCTATTCTTCCAGCTACATCTGCCCACCTTCTCCCTTCCCCTGAACCCCTGGCATGTTCATCCCTTCGCAGTGGTGCATTCGCTGCACCAGCGTGAGATCTGCTACTGGGCTCTGTGAGCTCGTTCTCGGGACAATACATATTAAATGTCCCTCTCTCCCCCTCAAACAAAGCATTTCATTGATTCAGTAGAACAAAACTGAACACTGTCACAACGTGCTTTTTTGGGGGTGAGGATCATAGCCCTCTCTCTCTCTCTCCCACCACAGGTTTATGACGGTCATAAATACTTAAAACTCTTTACCCCACTCGGTCAAAATGAAGGTTGAGAATCCCTTTGTTACCACAGAGAAAGACTTCGCAGTATGGTAATGTCAAAAAGTTGAATAATTGAACAGTTTTCTGTATTCCAAGCAGTTGGAGTGGTCCGTGGACACTTAATGAACGGTCATGTCGAGTTTGTTTCATTTGGTGACCTCATGAATGACAGGAGACACACATGACTGTTTCATTGTTTGTATACACTTCTCAATTATGGGGATTGCATCTTGATGTTGTATAAAATAAATGATTCAGCCAAAGAATACTTTTGGAAAGAAAACAATTTGATCATAGTCGTCTAAATGAGAATTGGTTTTCATAGTAACTTAGGATCAGTCAGTGACCAAGCCCCAGTGAGCACAGACATTACAAGGCGTCATGGAACGCCTCCTTTTCTACTATAGTAGAAGAAGAAAAAAACACTTCCGACAAAATTTATATTAGACCAGAAAACATGGAAGCTATGTTAAACATGTTGAAATGGTTGGCAACTCCACCCATGGACAAAACCAGAGAATGTGGAGATCATTCCCACGTTGAAATGGCTAAGAAATCTACAAACTAAAGAACAATTATTCAGGCTGCAGCTGTACTTTAGTCTGGTAAACACAACCTGGTACTCTGACATATTCATTAAAACAAGCTAGAACTACAAAAGATCTTTGATCTCTGGTGGACAAACCAGAGACTTTCTGTCGACTGATTATCCAGCAGATGGATCGGTGATCACAGAGAGGACAACAAAGGCATAAACTCGTAAGCATGTCAATTGCAATTTCTTATCGAATGAGTGGTTGTTCATGTTCAAAGTATTAGCATTTCCATGAATGTAGTTATCAACTCTGAAATTCCCGCTCTTGAGCTGTCCCCACCCCTTCCTTTGTCTACCAAGCCATGCCCGCATCACTTTATGCCACATACCCTCAAACCGCACCATTTCGTTTCTCTCTGTAGCCCACGTGCTTAACATTTTAAGTGATAATATTTATTCATACTATTTCATCCTTCCACAAGATATAGTCCCAAAACAAATCTAGGGTTGATACACAAGCCGGCTGGTTGTTTGTTCTATTGGTTTGGTTGCTAGAGACACAACCCAGTCGTTCAGTCTTTTTATTCTTTATCTGTGGACGTGACCCAGTCGTTCGTTCTAAATGTTCCATTGCCATACTGGCTGGCAACGTTCTTATCCCTTGCTTGCTAGCTAGGCAACTATGGCTAACTCACAGTCACGTCAAACAGTGCAAACAGAATAACTACAGGAGGTACACTCTTGGATCTACCCATCCCGATCCGGGAGAATTGTCATCAACTGACACTAATTAGCATAACGCAACGGACATAAATATTACTAGAAAATATTCATATTCATGAAATCACAAGTGAAATACATTGAAACACAGCTTAGCCGTTTGTTAATCACCCTGTCATCTCAGATTTTGAAATTATGCTTTACAGCCAAAGCAAGACAAGCATTTGTGTAAGTTTATCGATAGCCTAGCATAGCATTTTGCCTAGCTAACAGCAGGCAACCTGGTCACGAAAATCAGAAAAGCAATCAAATTAAATCGTTTACCTTTGATGAGCTTCGGATGTTTTCACTCACGAGACTCCCAGTTAGATAGCAAATGTTCCTTTTTTCCCAAAATATTATTTTTGTAGCCGAAATAACTCTGTTGGTTCTTCACGTTTGGCTGAGAATTCGACCGGAAATTGCGGTCACAACAACGCCGAAAAATATTCCAAATTAGCTCCAAAATATCGACAGAAACATGGCAAACGCTGTTTATAATCAATCCTCAAGGTGTTTTTCAAATATCTGTTCAATAATATCTCAACCGGGACAGGTGGCTACTTAGTAGGAAAGAGAGAAACAATGGCCGCATTTGTCTTTTACGCACAAAACACTCTGAGAGCCTCCAGCTGACCACTGACGCAATATTGACATTCAGGCTCATTCTTCAAAATAAAAGCCTGAAACTATGTATTGTGACACTAGACACATTAGGGAAGCCAAAGAAAAAGGAATCTGGTTGATATCTCATTCACTGCTCAATAGGGACGCATAGGAACGCAGAGCTTTCTAAATAAGAGTCCCTTCCTGATTGGATTTTTCTCAGGCTTTCGCCTGCAATATCAGTTCTGTTATACTCACAGACAATATTTTTACAGTTTTGGAAACTTTAGAGTGTTTTCTATCCTAGGCTGTCAATTATATGCATATTCTAGCATCTTGTCCTGACAAAATAGCGCGTTTACTTTGGGAACGTTAATTTTTCCAAAAATGAAAATAGTGCCCCCTAGATTCAACAGGTTTTAAGCTGTTTTCTCGTAACATTTAACAATTAGCTAATGTGGCACGATTTCGCCTGGCATAGAAAATGTGCTCTCTCGTTAGGGCACTGTTGTTCAGAGGAGCTAGCCAACAACACAGCTAACAAATTAACTTCAAACTGAAGCTGGAAAGACTGCAAACTAAATGCACTTTGTTTTGTTTGACCTTTTTTCAATTGGCATTTCTTTGTACATATCCAGAAAAATTATGCCAGCTGATTCATGATTTCATGATTTCGGCTGAGAAACGCTGCCTGCCTCTCTCTCGCCCCGACTCCCGAGCCCAACATGTTCATTACTCTGGGACAGCTGGAGATCTAATTTGAATTTTGAAACAATTTTGCAAATGTCGGAGAGACAGACAGTAAGGTTTATACATATCTCCGCTTTTGAAACCTAAATGTTATTTTTAAAGAAATGTGAGATTATGTCCAGATGCTTTTTAAAGTGGAGATCAAGTTTCTAACTTCTCTGTCTGGGCTGATGAGACAGTGGGTCAGATGGATCAGAGTAAATCGGCATTTTTACATTATAGATTTAGACGTTGGTTACTTGTGGAATGGACACCGGCTGGAATGGGCTTTTAACTAATCAGCATTCAGGATTAGACCCACCCATTGTATCATTTTAGATAATAAAGCACTTGACCTTTCCATTGTGTTAACGAAGGAGGATTGGTTGATTTACAGTTTTTAAGTATATGTTTTTTTTTCAAGATGATTGAAATATCGTCCAACCCCTCGGGTATCTCACTGAACCCTCATATGCCATGTCTTGAAATATGCAGTCCGACGGATTAAAAGTACATTTACATTTGAATACTTCTGACAGTGAACTTTCGAACTCTGCCCATAACCTTAGTACTTTATAGCATTCCCAGAAGGCATGGATTATTGAGTCATTATTAATTTTACACTTCAGACTCTGCTGTTTTGCAGTAGACTTTGTGAATTTTGTCTCTTGTATAATACATTCTATACATTAATTTAAACAGGATTAATCTTACATTTTAGTCAACTGTTATCTCGTTAGTTATGTTCCTACATTTCAATAGTTCATATTTTTTTTATAAACTAAAGGAGATTCTCAGTTGGAAAGGCTCTCTGAAGGTTTTGTATAGATTACATATAATATGAATATCCTTTTCTGATTCCCTCAAGATTGCTCTGATGTCCAAAAGAGTTCAAATCGACATTTTGTGATATAACATTTTGAAGTTGCATGTATTTGAAAATATCTACATTGGTCAATCTGAAATGGCTTTTTAAAGCTGTCATGGAATGCATTTCATATTAACAAGTAATGTATGGTTTCCATACCTTTAGTTTTACGTGGACCAATTTATCTGTGAATTCTGAAAATATATCCAAGGATTGTTCCATAAGGTTGTGTTTTTAGGGAGTGAAATTGATTATTGTAGAATACGTTTAATTTTCCTCGATATTGTTACTGTGGTCTTAACTATGAAATTATTCATGTTAGCTTTATCCTTTGAAAATAGACACATAAAAAGAGTCTGGGGGAGCCAATCTCAGCTGCGACAGACATATGGAGTGCCGCAGTGTTGGTGCGGTTTAGAAGGAGCTCCTGCAGCAGGGCCTTATCTGGAGGAACGCTCCTCTTCAGACTGATTAAATTACTAATCTCCTGTTCTGACAGCATTAACAAGGGACAGAGGACACAAAGACACACAGAGATGGAGAGAGCCGGCCGACCAGGGGACGCTGCAGGCGATTTAGCCTTGGCGTTCAGAAAGAGAAGACAGGAGAAGGGGAGGAGCTGAGAAAATAGAAAAAATAAGAGGAGAGGATGAAAGAGTATAAAGTAAGAGAGCAACAAAACCAGCACGCGATCAGATAACTAAAAATCCAGTTTATTTGTGTTTTACCCCTGCGGGAGTATAAATTATGAACATGTAACACCATTAGTTTCATGCATTTCCCAGTGGACATTCACCTGAGATGCTGCTGAATTCTCTCCTGCTTTTGCTGCTACTGCTCTCCTCATCCAGCCCAAGCTAGGCCACATCAATAATTACGTTCCGTTATGAGCATTCCTCTTGCAATTAACTCAGCTAATAAGATTCTAACTGGCAACACTTCAGTAAGCTTCCCTACTTGTTATATATTTTACATCTATTTTAGATGTTCTGTTGTGACTTAATGCTTAATGCTGTATGTGTGGTTGGTGTCATGGTCATGTAGTAAAGTACCAGCACTATTCAGAGTTGACGTTGGTTTTATACCCATGCGACATCTGTGTCGGTTCAGTTCTCACCCTTTCTCAATAAGCTAAGCCTGGTGGAGTAGAGTCCGTCACTAACTTGGTTACTGGGCGTTGCTAAGATGGCTAACAGCAGTGGCATACAAATAAATGATTCACTCTGGAGATCTCCTGTGTGTAGACGCATAATATTAAGGATGAAAATGCCGTGGTTTTGATTGCACACACACACAAATAATATATCTGCTTAAATATACAGTACCTACACGCACACTTCCTTCTCCCTTGTCTTCTGAGGTTTAATTATAATGCCATACACAGTCCTGTTCATTATTATAGTAGCGGGAGGCAATTAGTGAACTGTGTTTAAAAGGAAACGATCAGAATAACAGCACAAGTACATGCATATTTAAATCTCCAGTTGTCATTCATTACACCCTGTAAGAGCATGAAAACACATTCAGCCACCTGATTAATATGAAATGCCTCTATCCTCTTCTACATAGCAGGAAGACAGCTCTACGTGGAAATAGCATGTAATGGGGTGCTGCTGTACTGTATCACTCACGCAGTGCGACACGCATGGAACTGACATGTAATTAGGTAGAAATACATACTGTATGTCTGAGGTTCTCTCTCATTCTCTCTCTACCTTCTCTCTCAGTTCAATTAAATAATCTCTCTCTCTCTTTCTGTCTTTCTCCATTTCTCTCTCTCATGATCTATTTCTCTCTCTCGCTTATCTCACTTTCTCTCTCTCAATCTCCTCTCATTTGAGTCTTTTCAAGGAAATAAAGGAAATAAAAAGGTGAATACCGAGATAAAAAGAGAGTGAAAAAGAGAAAGGGTCAGAGACGAGTGAGAGAGTGAGTGACAGTGTGAGATCGAGATCGAACCAAATTCAGACATAAAGAATGAAAAAGAAAGAGTGGAAAAAAGCAAGGAGAGGAAGTGATTCAACTCGTACCCCCTCCTCTGGCCCTCTACCCCCGGCCGGGCCCTTCCTACTCCCCACAGAGTTCTACCCAGACCCAATGAGGAATAATGAGCTTTAGAAATCCACAAAGGTCACCACTGCAAAGCTCTGTCTCCTCTGTCTCTTCTGTCTTCTCGTCGAATCAGAAATGCCACTTCCAGGCTGGAATCAAAGACTGAACTCTATAGTTTGGAAAAAGAGTGGAAGAATGGAGGAGAAAGAGTAGGAAAAAGAAACCGAAGCCCAAAAGAAAGTCTCCACCTTTATCATCTGACAACCTGAGAAGAAGAGGAGCAGAGGGAGGTTGACCATAGGGGTCGGTGGTGGGAGGGAGGGAGGGAGGGAGGGAGGGAGGGAGGGAGGGAGGGAGGGAGGGAGGGAGGGAGGGAGAATTATGGGAAAGGAAATAATATGGTACAGTGAGAGAGAAAGGTATGAGTACAGGAGAAAGAGGTAATAATGTTAGACAGGATTACCTAGTTCTGTGCTTAATCCTGAGAGAGAGAGAGAGAGAGAGAGAGAGAGAGAGAGAGAGAGAGAGAGAGAGAGAGAGAGAGAGAGAGAGAGAGAGATCACACCTCTACCAACACGTTTCCTGTGCCACTAGAGGCGCCACTAAAGATCACTTTTATTCTACCCACAGAAACGCTTACGACGCTTACAAGGCTTCCTGTTTACAAACAAAAGCTCAAACAGGAAGTACCAGTGATGCTCTCAAAATGGAAGTGGACGGATGAAGCAGACGTGAGGCTAAAAGACTGTTTTGCTAGTACAGACTGGGATATGTTCCGGGATTCATCCGATAGCGTTGAGGAGTTTACCACAATACTCCCTGTAAAACCATCTCATCAGTAAAAGCACAGACAATGTTGTCCCCACAGTGACCTATAAGAACCATGGCTTACATGCAATATCTGCCCTAAATGCTAGAGGTACCGCTTACAAGGAACGGGACGAGCGCTTCTTCCCACTCAGGAGGCTGAAAAGATCTACAGCTGCACTTTCGAGAGCATCTTGACTGGCTGCATTACCGCTTGGTATGACAAATGCACCGCCCTTAACTGCAAAGTGCTACAGGGGGTGGTGCGGAAAGCCCAGTATATCACTGGGGCTGAGCTCCCTGCCGTCCAAGACATCTATATCAGGCGGTGCCAGAGAAAGGCCCAAAGAATTGCCAAAGACTCCAGCCACCCAAGCCATAGACTGTTCACTCTGCTACAATCTGGCAGATGGTACTAGAGTATCGGCTCTCGGACCAACAGGCTCCGAGATAGCTTCTAACCCCAAGCCATAAGACTGCTAAATAGTCAGTTAATGGTGTCCTAACTTTGTGCACTGACTCTATCTTGCGCTGACCCCGCACACACTCACTAGACTATATCTACAAACCATATAAACCATATAAACACTCTCACACACTACATTGACACTCCCACACAAAACCCACACACATTCATATACACTACATTCGCACGCACACACACACATAACACACACACACAGATCGACACGACACAAACACACATACAGTACATACACATTACATACACACACACACACTTTTACACTCATCATTTGCTGCTGCTGCTCTATATGTTACTCTTATTATTATCTATATTGATGCCTTTATGTACATATCTACCTCAAATACCTCACACCTCTGCACATGGATCTGGTACTGGTACTCCCTGGTACAGTATGCCATACGTAATGGCAACCAGATCTCATGGTTTACCAATTTGACTTCAGATTCTGACGTTTATCCACGTTTCCCAAAACGCCAAATTTCGAAGTTGCTCCAAAGGTCAAAGTGTTTTTGACAACCTGGGTTGACTCCTCCTGTTCTTTATCCTTCAGCTTCTCCAATTGTCTAATGTCAAAGTTAATGGTTAAGGTTTTGCATAGGGTTAAAACATGACATTTAGGCATTCATTCTGAATGGTTAAGTTAAGGGTAACGGTTTGGGACAGGCTTTTAAAAAATGATCATAATAATTACTGTCTACCACAGATTGAACACACAACCTTGAGATCTGCAGTCATTGGAGCCAATAAGCCTACTTGATGGTAATAGTGCTCCCTGTTACCCCTAGTGGCCAGTTATGAAGAATTTCCCAATGTCCTCAGGATATTAAATCAAATCACATGTATTCATAAAGCCCTTCTTACATTAGCTGATATGTCAAAGTGCTGTACAAAACCCAGCCTAAAACCCCAAACAGCAAGCAATGCAGGTGTAGAAGCTTGGTGGCTTGGACAAACTCCCTAGAAAGGCCAGAACCTGGGAAGAAACCTAGAGAGGAACCAGGCTATGAGGGGTGGCCAGTCCTCTTCTGGCGGTGCCGGGTGGAGATTATAACAGAACATGGCCAAGATGTTCAAATGTTCATAGGTGACCTGCAGGGTCAAAAAAATTATCACAGTGGTTGTCGAGGCAGTTCCAATTTCAAAGTCAATGTTGAGCAATCTGCCTGCTTAATGATCCTACCATGAGATGTGCTTACATCATCATAACTTTAAAATGTCCTATTTTACACTTTAACAACATATACAAAATGCCACATGAGGCATTTAAAAGCTTTTTAATGGTTAAGATTGTTCAAATGTGGCCGCAGGTACTTGTGGATATCAAAGGGTACATAGACCATACAGCTTTGAAATGAGACTGCCTCTCCTTTTACCAGTCGTTTTTCCTCCCTCTATCCTTCCTCTCTCTTCACAAATGACATGCATTCAGAGGGTGTAAATTCTGTTTACAAACAAAAGAGAGAAGGGAAGCGAAAAGCTAGGTATAATCTGATACATTCAGAGCGGTATATATTCAGATCTGAGATAACGTTGGCGCCAGGGCCTGTTTGAGAAAATAATCTCCTACATTATCCCTGTTTAATGGAAAGCAACCCAATTCTCATGTACACACACACACACGCCACCTCCGCTTATAGAAATGCAGGAATTAAAAGACTGATGCGTGTTGTGCGATTACAGCAGATTGTTAAAACAACTTGGGAACATCTGCATGCATTAACACCTAGGAGTTGAATCATCATCACACTGGGAGTATACACACACACACACACACACACACACACACACACACACACACACACACACACACACACACACACACACACACACACACACACACACACACACACACACACACACACACACACACACACAGTCACAAGACAAAGTATTTCTCTGCCTTTCTCTGCATCATCCTCAACATGGAGAGGAACATTTTGAGAAAAAAGGGGGAGGAATGGTGAAGAGAAGAATGACAATATGGAGAATGCCCTGAGCCGTCTGTGGTCTACCACGTACAATTATGTTTCATTGAGAGAGGGACAGAGAGAAAGAAACAGACAGAAAGAGAGAGAGGGGGAGAGAGCTGGAGAGAAGAGATCCACTTCATTGCGTCAAGAACCTACATCACTTGAATTGTATCCAAGATGGCGTAGCAGTCGGACGTGTGTTGTCTTTGTCTAATCCCATGTAAATAGCCTTTTTTTCATATTCATTTCAATCTCACTTTCTATCTACCAACTAAATATGCTTTCCTGCAACCCGCCTCACCCAATGTGGTACGGATCTGCTATTTTTATTCCTTATAACTGGAACCTTAGACCCCCCCGCAGCAACTTGCCTAAGCCCCCTCCCCTGCTTCTCCTGAAAACAAATGTACTTAGTCACAACATTACTTCAAAACATCATTCATTGGAACAGAAGAAAATGTCCACCACAATAAACAGTGCAATTATCTAACAGCGATAAAAGTTTACCATTAGAAAACAACCCTTATTTCATTGTACTGCAGTTTTACTGTATTTCAACAGCAGTGCATACAGTATCCTGTATTATTGTGCATGTTTATCTTTAATGCTGGTAGCCTAGAATAAACGTTATGGAAGTGAATGTGCACTTTTCAAGTGGGTATACTGCAACTACGAAAAACACTGGCTTAGCCTGTAGTAAAAGCAAAAGCATGTATAGCATCGGAGATTCTCTAAATTAGGAAACATTTCTGATAGCTATTGGACCGCAGAGACTGTCAAAATGTTTTGCTTCAAATGACCTAGCAAATTCCCAGGGGGTCATAGCCAACAAACACTATGCCCATGTTTATATAGATTGATGTATATTAATTGAGTAGTATTTAGATAACTGATCAGTAGTTCAATCAGATTTCAAACAAAAAAACAGATATCAAGCCGATATCAAGTCAAAAGGACGTCTTAATCTGGTTGTGATCTGGTTACCAGATTTCAACCAGTAAAAGACGTCTGTATCACGTCGTATGCCTACTGGGATAGTACATAATACATGTATCATAACCAGTGCAGAATAAGTTCCTGACCTTTTCTGGACATGACAAGATTATATTCCCAGAGTAGCCATACACCAAATTACCATGTGCATCTCTCATTTAATTGGGATAGGCTATTATGATTTAAGGTTTTTGCTCAATGCATCCGACAGGGTCCACGGTTTATAACATACAGTAGAATTTAACATGTGAACAGACAGTTGATATTTTACATTGAACTGTGTGTAGGCCTACAGTGGTTTTCATTTTTTTCAGAGTAGACAATGTTTCAGAATTCGTGGGCAGTAGCATATTTATGTTACGGGGAAAAGTGAATGTTAAACACTATTGCATCCAAACTATCTGTTTACAGGTCCACAACAATTTCAAATTGTTTTTGTCTTTCAGAAAGGTCAGATACAGCAAATATCCCTGCAAAAGAAAACATTCTCCAACATCTCCAAAGACATTTGATCAAGTTCGCCATTGCTATTTTCCTTTAGATAATGTCTTGGCCTAATTCCAATACTTCCAAACTATACAGCAAATAAGGGTGTTTATTGTCGCCATAAAAGTTGAATGATGGCCGTTTTTCAGGTGGCGTTATAAGGCTTGTTCACGCGTGCACAGTTTTAAAACAGATCTGATTCATAATGGGAAACATGTATGGATGTTCCACGTTCATAAGTCTCAATATTTTGTTGTGCGTGTACATTCTTTTCAGAAATGGCACGTGCATTTAGTTTTAAATTTACACAATGTTTGTAAATGAGACCACAGACCCACACTCTTTTCTCTTTCTGCATGGTACATTCTCGGCATACTCATGAAGACTACAGCCTACCACCATCTCGTCTCTCTACACCGCCATCCTTCAGTGCCTCTTAAATGGCCAGAGCGGCTCATAGATATATCACTGGCTTCATTAAACAGAGCCCATTACACACACATAAAAAAATAAATCTAAATAGGACAAAATAGGGGTTCTTTGGCTTGTAACCATAGCAAAAACCTTTTTTTGGTGCTATATAGAATACTTTTTTGAAAGTTTAGTAAAGAACCATGCTTATGACGTTCTAAATGGAACCTGTATGGTGCTATAAAAGAACCCTTTCCTAAGGTTATATAAAGAACATGCGTGCACACACACACAGAGAGATACACCATTAGCCCCAGAGTGAGGGAAAGCGGGGTGGGCAAGGGCAGAATAGGGAGGGGGTGGATCACAGACACAGTTCACTGCACCCTAATGTTTGGAAGATTTCAATTTTAAGATCACATGTTTACTTTTGCCATCCATTTCTGGATGGATGTATGGGGCCTGGCCATTAAGTGAATTACCTCACATGAGCCTATTCCTCTCAAATGTTTTTGTAGCGAGCGAGTATGAGGAGGGGGAAAGGAATGAGGCAGAGTAGTGCATGAATGCTCGTCAGTACTTGTTACACAGTGTGATTTATGCATAGAGAGAGAGAGGAGAGAGAGAGAGAGAGAGAGAGAGAGAGAGAGAGAGAGAGAGAGAGAGAGAGTGAGAGCAAACTGGAAACCCCTGTACATATTCTGCAAGTGAAAAAAGATAGATGAAAGGAGAGAAATGCATAATTCACATTGGAGAAAGGATTGTATACCTGGCTTAAGCCATCATATTCAGCTGTTTGAAAAACACAAATGAAAAAGGCCAAAATAAACCAAAACCATTGTCCAAAAAGAGACAAAACCCTCCACCTCTATGGGACCAAGGGCCCAATCAAAAAGCAATGGCAACACTTTCTTTGAAAGGAGAATACCGTGCATTCGGAAAGTATTCAGACTCCTTGACTTTTTCCACATTTTGTTACGTTACAGCCTTATTCTAAAATTGATTAAATTAAGTGTTTTCTTCATCAATCTACACACAATATAACAAAATCAAAAACAGGTTTTTATAATTTTTTGCTAATTTATAAAATATTTAAAAAAATGTCTTAATGTCTTAAGTATTCAGACCCTTTGCTATGAGATTCTAAATTGAGCTCGCATGCATCCTGTTTCCATTGATCATCCTTGAGATATTTCTACAACTTGATTGGAGTCCACATGTGGTAAGTTAAATTGATAGTATATTGGATTTGATTGGATTTGGAAAGGCACTCACCTGTCTAAATAAAGTCATAAATGTCATAGCAAAAAGGTCAAAGGAATTGTCCGTAGAGCTCCGAGACAGGATTGTGTGAAGACACAGATCTGGGGAAGGGTACGAAAACATTTCTGCATCATTGAATGTCCCCAAGAACACAGTTGCTTCATCATTCTTAAATGGAAGAAGTTTGGAACCACCAAGACTCTTCCTAGAGCTGGCCACTCAGCAAAACTGAGCAAACGGGGGAGAAGGGCCTTTGTCAGGGTGGCCAAGAACTCAATGGTCACTCTGACAAAGCTCCAGAGTCCTCTGTAAAGATGGGAGAACCTTCCAGAAGGACAACCATCTCTGCAGCACTCCACCAATCAGGCTTTTATGGCAGAGTGGCCAGACAGAAGCCGTTGCTCAGTAAAAGGCACATGACAGCCCGATTGGAGTTTGCCAAAATTCACATAAAGGACTCTCAGGCCATGAGAAACAAGATTCTCTGGTCTGATGAAACCAAGAATGAACTCTTTGGGTGTTACGTCTGGAGGAAACCTGGCACCTTCCCTATGGTGAAGCATGGTGGTGGCAGCATCTTGCTCTAAGGATGTTTTTAAGCATCAGTGACTGGGAGACTAGTAAGCATCGAGGATGGAGCAAAGTACAGAGAGATCCTTGATGAAAACCTGCTCCAGAGCACTCAGGACCTCAGACTGGAGCAAAGGTTTACCTTCCACCAGTACAACAACCCCAAGCACACAGCCAAGACAACGCGGGAGTGGCGTTAAGTTAAACATACATGTCTATTTCTCCCAGCCCTAGAGCCGGAAAGCACTGAAGCGGATGAACAAGATAGTGAGTCTATGAGGGAACCATCACGCGAAAGAGTGGCAACATCCATTCCACTTTCCCAAACCGGCTCAGTGCCTTCCTGCAGACCATGCCCAAATTTGTCATGGTGTAAATTGCAGTGTAGAAATTTCAGAGTTAAATTGAAATGTTGGTGGCGGCAGCCAGGGAAGCATGGAGCATTCTAATGAAGCCATTTCAGAGGATTAATATGCTTGGTAATTACAGGACCTCTTATTTCTCCTCCACACTATTTTTTAATCAACAGTCAGCTAATTACTAAAGCAAGAGACTGAGGGAAAAGAGAGGGAGAGAGAGAGAGAGCAAGAGAGCAAGAGAGAGAGAAAGAGAGAGAGAGAGAGCATGAGAGAGCGAGAGAGAGAGAGAGAGAGAGAGCAAGCAAGAGAGAGAGAGCAAGAGAGAGAGAGAGAGAGCATGAGAGAGAGAGAGAGCAGGAGAGAGAGAGAGAGAGCAGGAGAGAGAGAGAGAGCGAGAGAGAGAGAGAGCGAGAGAGAGAGAGAGAGAGAGAGAGAGAGCGAGAGAGAGAGAGCGAGAGAGAGAGAGCAAGAGAGAGAGAGAGACCTCCATTGTGTTGAAGCTGGAATTAGAATTAGAATATGAAGTAAGGGTAGTAATTTACACAGAGAACAGTTTAGGTTAATAATATATCTGTGAGAATATCCAGGAGGCTTTTATATAATTCAAAATTAATAATAATAATAATCGCTTTGTTTAAAAAAATAACATTATTTTTGAGATGATTTCGTTTTCAAATAACGTAAAATGAGTGAGGAAAAAAGGCCATTCTTGAACATGGGGTGAGACATTGTTACTAATTTGTAAATAAAGCCAGTTTGTTATTTAGAATGATTTATTTATGTTTTTAGAGGGAGGGAAACCAAAAACCTAGAGTCATTTCATGGGTCTCCCAGTCGAGGCCAGCACAGGTACTGAACCAGCATCATAGGCAACACAGCTTGACATTTACTCCTGAGGTGCTGACTTGCTGCACCCTCGACAACTACTGTGAATATTATTATTTGACCATGCTGGTCATTTATGAACATTTGAACATCTTGGCCATGTTCTGTTATAATCTCCACCCGGCACAGCCAGAAGAGGACTGGCCACCCCTCATAGCCTGGTTCCTCTCTAGGTTTCTTCCTAGGTTTTGGCCTTTCTAGGGAGGTTTTCCTAGTCACCGTGCTTCTACACCTGCATTGCTTGCTGTTTGGGGTTTTAGGCTGAGTTTCTGTACAGCAATTTGAGATATCAGCTGATGTAAGAAGGGCTATATAAATAAATGTGATTTGATTTGAGCTTGCACTGCTATGCAGTGTCTTAGAGCGTTGTGCCACTCAGGCGATGTACAATGTGACTGGTCGGGAGTGGGCTACACTACTACAGTAAGAGCAAAATAATCCTAACTAAATAAAATTATAAACAGTTTTAGTGAGTAATACTGAAGTCGTGCACAGTTATCAGTTTCTTTTTAGGTTTATGTCGCCCAGGTTTATGTCGCCCATTCAGAGATACAAAAGGACCCAAAAGCATAATCAACTCCCCCTTGCGTTGGTCTGGAGCAATGAAGTGGTGACGCAGGGTACCGTACGAACCCACACATTACCTCTAAGTACTGCAGCATAATCACAAAACGTTTTGTGAAGCAACCAATGTAAGGTTAGAACCACTGGTGAGTGGCTATGCTCAAACATTGACTTGATACCCAGTTGAGTAATACAGACCCTGTCTTAGAACGGTTCCTAGAAGTCCAGCAAGGTGTTTCAGAGCAGCAGAGGGACGTTTTCTATGAAAATAAGGTTTACCTTTGAACTCTTCTGGAACAGTGTACTCGATTCATTGACCTCTAGTACATAGTTTTAATGGTAATTTAGACCTGTTTTTTGTTTATGCGTGCATGTGTCTGCGTGTGCGGAGATGGGCACAATTTATTTTACATGTATTTGAAATTAGCATTTGAATTACTTCTGAGTATTTTGTCATTTGAATTACACTTAACTGAACTACACCCGTGTATGTTTTATTTTACTTTTAAAGCATCTGCTAAATTAACTAAATATAAAAACATTTTGATAAATACTTTGTTGAGGAAAAATGTACTTGATACAATTGCTGTCGTCTCACTTAGCTATCTTAAAATGAATGCACTAATTATAAGCTAAATGACTAAAATGTAAATGTGGGAAAGGAACAATTGCAAAGGATGCTGAGTATCCTTCTAATGAGTTTCATATCAAAACAAGGACAATAATAATATCCAGTGTGCTTTGCAGTTCATTTTGGTATGTTCAATTTCACATATACATTTACATTTTGGTCATTTAGCAGACACGCTTATCCAGAGTGACTTCTTCAACTAAGTTAGATAAACAACAACATATCACAGTCATAGCAATGACAACTATTTTGTAATCGTTACTGAAAATGTTATTGCTGCTGTTCGGGCTAGCTACTTGCAAATTATTTTTTGTATTTTAAAACAGCTGAAACATGTATTTTAATTACATACATTGCAAAATAAAAGTATACAAATATTTAGTAGTTGATTTAGATGCATTGATCTTTATGGTATTTTGTGCGTGTTCACAGCCTCATGAGCTTCCAGTCCAGAGAGCCGACTACCAAAATTACCAAACTGTTAGCAGCATACTGCCCATCTCTGCACGCACTTCACACACACAGCATGTGAGAGTAACACTAGCTAGGTTTCCATCCAGTTGGCAACAGATGATTTTCATGCAAATATTGTAAAATCCCGCATAAAAACAACATGCGCATTTTCCCACCAGAGATGTGTTTCAATCAAATTGACTTGTTGCAGAAAAAAAAGCTGTGCGTGATGGCGCAGTGCAACTAAAAATCACTTTTGCGTTTAAATTCCCATATACAGAAGTTAAATAGGTTTCCATCCCAGTTACAACTCTACTGATTGTTTTGTCACAAAATATTTTGTGTTATATAATTGAATGTGCACCTGATCTCTAGCCAACAGCTCGCAGATCCAGTTCAGGTAGCCTACTAGGGAAAGGGAAATGGGATACCTAGTCAGTTGCACAAAAGAATGCATTCAACCCAAAATGTGTCTGAATCAGAGCGGTGTGGAGTGCTAAATGATGAGATTATTATTGACAAAAGAGTGAAAGCAGCCAAGCATCGATCATCATGTCACCGGAATAAAACCCTACATATTAATTGGAAAGGCGTATCAAGTTCATCACCTTGCACTTTCACCACCAGATTTAATATGTAGCCTAATAAACTGCATGCTTTCCCGAGTCGTAGCAGGAGGACCACACAGCATGGCATCGAGTGACTCCAAGTTTACGTCGATATGATGGTCATTATATCAATATTTGCATATTAATGCATTTCCACCACAATTTCTCACATTATTCATTTTACAGACACACAATGATCCCACTTTGTCGAGCATATTTAGTTTTGCCGACATTTGGAAAGTTTACCCGAGAAATGTCCTGTTTCCATCAGGCCTGCCATGAAATGTTTAATCCAAAGTACTTTAATTGCAATAAAAGGTTGGATAGAAACCTGGTTATAGTCACACATCGTCACACACTGCCACCCTGGACATGGCATGACACTTCCATACAAAACAACAACAACAAGTAAAGCCCTATCTCTGCAGTACCTGCATTTAGTGAGATCTTGTGCGTCGTACCGTTTTGTGACAGTGTAGTATACTTTTCTGTTTGTAGAGTGTGAGATGGCGTGGTAAGGGATTGTGTACTGGTACATTGTGACAAAGTTGTGTCGGTCGGTATATTAGACTTGTATGATGGTGTTGTGCAGTTTTGCATGGGTCGGTGTAGACTTGTGTGATAATGGAGTATAGTTTTTTTTGTGTGATGCTCATTAGTTTGTTGGATATCTAGCCTAATGTATTCCCTGTGGGGGAGGTGGCAGCAGAAGCAGCTTCCTGCATGGCTAAGTGAAGCGATGACAGCCATGACATCAAATACCAAGCCATGCCGCCGCCCAGCAGAGACCTCCCTGCCTGCGAGCCTGTAGGAACTACGAGAGCACGGAGGAGAGTGAGCATCACCACAGAGAAGAGAGGAGAGATAGAGAGAGGAGGAAGGGGATAGATAGAGGTAGGGAGACAGAGAGAGGGTGAGAGGAATAATGAGACATGGAAGTGTAGACCTATTGAGGTTATTTCACATTTACATTTGAGTCATTTAGTAGATGCTCTTATCCAAAACACATTTAAATAAGCACATTCACATAATGCACACGTGTATATTGAAGACCCACATGCAGTATCACGATCATTGCAAGTAATGCAGTGATTCATCTTTCATGAACCTACTTCATTGTGAATGTGTCTCTACAGTATGAGCTGAGAGATGGAACAGTAGCAGTGTCTAGTGCCTTCAGTGTCTGCCTCTTCATCGTCATTACCAGCACGAGTCTCTCTGTTTCAGGTGTGCTGGTGTGCAGTTCTACGAATTATGTCTTCCCCCATCATCATGACATGACCCACTCTCAGGTGTGTGTGCACTCTAAAAAAAAAGTATGGGTTGTTAGGATGACCCAACTGCTGTGTCACAGGCATTGGGTCACTTAGCTGGGTTGTTTTCTTTCAAAGATGCTGGGTTACGGATGCTGGGTTTTGAGATATAACCCAGTGGGTCAGACCAGAAGACTTGCACATCCCAACAGTCTATCTCAATGTTGGAATTAATAATGCATATCCCAACAATGTACAGTTGCTTGCAAAAGTATTCACCCCCATTGGCATTCTTCATATTTTGTTGCCTTACAACCTGGAAATAAAATAGATTTTTGGGGGGGTTGTATCATTTACACAACATGCCTACCACTTTGAAGATGCAAAATATTTTTTTATTGTGAAACAAACAAGAAATAAGACAAAATAAAATGAAATAACTATTCACTCCCCCAAAGTCAATACTTTGTAGAGCCACCTTTTGCAGCAATTACAGCTGCAAGTCTCTTGGAGTATGTCTCTATAAGCTTGGCACATCTAGCCACTGGGATTTTTGCCCATTTTCAAGGCAAAACTGCTCCAGCTCCTTCAAATTGGATGGGTTTCACTGGTGTACAGCAATCTTTAAGTCATACCACAGATTCTAAATTGGATTGAGGTCTGGGCTTTGACTAGGCCATTCCAAGACATTTAAATGTTTCCCCTTAAACCACTCAAGTGTTGCTTTATCAGTATGCTTAAGGTCATTGTCCTGCTGGAAGGTGAACCTCTGTCCCAGTCTCATAAATCTGGAAGACTGAAACAGGTTTCCCGCAAGGATTTCCCTGTATTTAGCGCCATCCATCATTCCTTCATTCTGAATGGTTTCCCAGTCCCTGCCGATGAAAAACATGGTTTTGGTGGTGTTCTCGGGGTGATGAGAGGTGTTGGGTTTGCGCCAGATGTAGCGTTTTCCTTGATGGCCAAAAAGCTACATTTAATCTCATCTGACCAGGGTACCTTCTTCTATATGTTTGGGGAGTCTCCCACATGCCTTTTTGGCGAACACCAACTTGCTTATTTTTTTATTTAAGCAATGTTTTTTTTCTGGCCACTCTCCCGTAAAGCCCAGTTCTGTGGAGTGTACGGCTTAAAGTGGTCTTATGGACAGATGCTCCAATCTCCGCTGGGGAGCTTTGCAGCTCCTTCAGGGTTGTCTTTGGTCTCTTTGTTGCCTCTCTGATTAATGTCCTCCGTGCCTGGTCTGTGACTTTTGGTGGGTGGCCCTCTATTGGCAGGTTTGTTGTGGTGCCATATTCTTTATCCATTTTTTAATAATGGATTTAATGGTGCTCCGTGGGATGTTCAAAGTTTCAGATATTTTTTATAAACCAACCATTAACTGAACTTATCCACAACTTTGTCCCTGACCTGTTTGGAGAGCTCATTGGTCTTCATAGTTCCACTTGCTTGATGGTGCCCCTTGCTTAGTGGTTTGCAGTCTCTGAGGCATTTCAGAACAGGTGTACTGTATATATACTGAGATCATCTGATTGATCATGTGACATTTGATCATGCACACAGGTGGACTTCATTTAACTAATTATGTGACTTCTGAAGGTAAGTGGTTGCACCAGATCTTATTTAGGTGCTTCATAGCAAAGGGGGTGAATACATGTGCACCACCACTTTTCTGTTTTCTTCTTTTACAATTTTTTAAAACAAGTTTTTATTTTTATTTCACTTCACCAATTTGGACTATTTTGTGTATGTCCATTAAATGAGGTCCAAATAAAAATTCATTTAAATTACAGACTGTAATGCAAAATACAAAAAAGGAATTACACCAAGGGGTTGAATACATTTTATCTTAATGTTGGGATATGTACAATATAATGTTCTGAATTTGATATTAGTTTGTGTAATGTGCAAACATATTAAAATACATTTTTTCATTTGTAGATTACAAACTTAACATGATGAACAGGAATGACATTTACTGTAATGGGTTGCCAAAAATAACTACATGAAAGACACGCTCCTAATAGGCCACACCTCCTTAAAATAACCTATATATTACATTTTTAAAAAAGACTCAGCTGCTGGTTCAACCCAACCAATGTAAAAAAATAATGCAACTGGTTTTAAATTTAAACAAATTAACTCATGTTTGCATAATCCCTTGGGTTATTCACGCAACCCAACTGGGTCAAAATAACCCAGTGAGTGTTATATACACTATTTAACCAGTACTGGGTTAACAAATAACTGAAATTGGGTTGTTTCTAGCCCATCATTTTTTTTGAGTGTGCTGTTTTATGGAATATGGAGCAGTGCTTCCAGAGCAGTAGGGGGCAGCAGTACTACCCTGCAGGCCTCTCAAGTGCTTTCTTTTACTCTTACCTCTATTGCATGCTGTATTCAATTAGAGCACACACATGCAAGTATGGACAAACATGCAGGCACAAATTTCCACACACGCACATACATGAACAGACTTGTCATACTTGAGTAAAAGTATAGATACCTTAATAGAAAGTTACTCAAGTGAAAGTCAGCGAGTAAAATACCACTTGAGTTTAAGTCCAAAAGTATTTGGTTTAAATTATACATAAGTATCAAAAGTAAATACAATTGCTAAAATATACTCAAGTATCAAATGTGAAAGTATAAATCATCGAAATGGATTTGTCACATGCACCGATTAAAACAGGTGCAGAACTTTCTGTGAAATGTTTACTTACAAAGCTAGATCTAACACACACACACACACACACACACACACACACGATTCTGTCACGTTCTGACCTTAGTTATTTTGTTATGTCTTTGTTTTAGTATGGTCAGGGCGTGAGATGGGTGGGTTGTCTATGTTCTTTTTTCTATCATTTGGGATTTCTGTGTTTGGCCTGGTATCGTTCTCAATCAGAGGCAGCTGTCAATCGTTGTCCCTGATTCAGAACCATACTTAGGTAGCCTGGTTTCACTTTTGAGTTGTGGGTGATTATTTTCTGTGTTAGTGCCACACGGGACTGTTTCGGTATTTCACGGTGTTGTTTAGTGTTCATGTAACTAAAGTATCATTATGGACACTTACCACGCTGCGCATTGGTCCGATCTCTCCTACTCGTCCTCAGAGGAAGAAGATGAGCGTTACAGCTTCAGTATGTATGGACAGGTAAGCCTTTACTCAAACACCGATGCAAGTAATGACATGCATTATGCACATATAGTAAGCTGAATATATCTAAACACATGGTCAACCTGCTATTCAATTCACTTCAGTTAATAGTTAACAGTTACTATATACACACATACACCAGTGGAGGTTGGTTGGGTGAGCTATAGGAGGATGGGCTCCATTACATTTATTCCATTCCAACCATTACAATGAGCTGGTCCTCCTATAGCTCCTCCCACCAGCCGCCATTGACATAAACACACGGTCACGCACTCACACAGGCACACACACTGGCAAACACACACCATATGTAACCCCTGTTGAATGTAATGCATGCTTGAAGAAGCACTACTCTCTCCCATCGTTCCATTTTTCCCTGACCCTCTCTCTCCACCTCAGTCTCTCTTTCCATCTCCCTTTCCCAATCCATCTCTCCCTCCCCTTCTACTTCCATCTCCCTCTTCCTCCTTCTTCCCCTTTCAGCCGGCAGTCAGCAGAGGATTTCACTGCAAATGGATGTGGTCCCCTTTACAACGTCCCTTGCTGACTGGTGCAAGAGCTGTAATAAATCAGATCAATCACAAGGAGATATGGTAGAGGAGACGCAGTAAATCCCCAAGGATCATAAATCTACAACACCCTCCAAACACCTCCCTTTGTCCACAACTCCTACCCTGACTCCCCCTTCACCTCTCTGCCTCCCTGTCCATCTTTCTCTCGCTCTCTCCTTCATCCACACACACACACATTCTGAATCCTTTTCTACCTACTTACCTACCTCTTTTACCCTCTCCTTTTTTCCCCCTCTGTCTTTCTGTCTTTTCTCTTCCTCTCTGTATCTCACTCTGCTCGGCTGTTCACTCATTTCTCCTTCGCTTTCTTATGCCCTCTCTTTCTCCTTCAGACACATGGTATATCCTCAAATGTTTTGCCTTCTGACCATGACATCATTGCAAGCCTATTGTTAGTTTAAATAATTCAACAGTCAACCACGCAGCATGGCCAACATACTCACTGTTAAGATTGTCATCACTCCACCGTCGTAGCCTCAGTTTCCACCTCACTTCTGAGTCACCCACCTGTACACCTGCCTGATTCACAACCTACTCATGCTGTCACATGGTCGAACACGACAATCTGTAAGTTTTGCGGATGAAATACACTTCTCCTCCCACTGCATTTTAAAGTATACCCAAGCCATTAACTACATGTAATTTGTTTTCTGAGCCGCCATAAGCCTCAAGCAACGTAACAGGTTGCGCACATTCCACTCTGTCTTCTGTATTTCTGTCTCTGTTACAGGTAGGTTCTGTAGTCCTTCTGAAGAGGCTCACTGTTGTCAGCACTTACCAAGAATCCCCATTGTGACGCTAACCACCAACATATTCATCCCCATAATCATCATACTGCATTTCTCCATAAGTGGTGTAGGCACCCTGTGTACTCATATACAGAGTGTGCAATACAGAGTGTGCAATGGAAAGGTTTTTAACAGTCTCAATCATGGCTGTGACATTATTCAAAAGTGTAATGGTAGGCAGTTTCTACCACCTGGGCTATGTAGGTGGACAACTTTTAGAAATGGAGTCAAACAGGGAGGTAGAGCCTGATATTTCAATTAAAGCACAAATGCGTTTTGTCACAGTGTGCCATACATAATGAACATCACCATGGTTTTACTGTGAATCTTTATACTGGTGACCGTAGTACTTGCTGTGGACAGCAGGAGGGGGAGTGTACGTGCCCCCTCTTCCCTCTCTTTCTTATCCCTCTGTCTGTCCCTCCCTCCCATGTCTCTCTCCTCCTATCCCTGGTGAGAGGGGTTCCCCCAGTAACTTCACTTAGTTCCCAGAAGGAGAACACATGTTGGAGAAGAAAGCGAGAACAAGCGAGAGAAGGACATAGATGAACAGAGGGGGAAAAACAGAAGAACATAGACCTCTCTGAGACATCTGCGGGATTACTCTACCAGTTTGTTTAGGAGCGTGTGATTTTTACATTTTAACTGACCTTGTGTGTCTCTGTATGTGACTTTCCCTGGTCATGGATATCCCACTGACCACCCCACTCCTCCTCGCCCTCCTTCTCTGCTCCCTCTCCTTTGTTCACGGGGCCATGGACTCCTGCTACGATGACGACGAGGGTGTCCCTAGCCGTTGCATGCCCAAGTTCGAGAACGCAGCCTTTAACCGCACGATCATGGCTTCCAATGTGTGCGGTTCACCGCCAGAGGATTACTGCATGCAGACGAGCTCGACGCGCTCCTGCCACCACTGTAGTGTGTCGGACATGGGCCTCAGCCACAACGCCAGCCTGCTGACGGACTTCCACACGGACGAGGAACCCACCTGGTGGCAGAGCCAGTCCATGTTCTACAGAGTCCAGCACCCTAACTCTGTTAATCTCACCCTGCGCCTCGGTAAGAACAACTCACTCTCTCGCTCTGCACCTTGGTAAGATCCACATTCACTCTCTCACCACTCCTCTGTTAACCTCACCCAGCACCTTGGTAAGAAGAGCAACATTCAGTTTCATAAGGTTATGTTCACAATTAGTTGAGTTTGAGTCCTGCTCCAGCTGTGACTCTGCAACCTCACCCCGCAACAGATCTGGACAGATTTTTTTTGGTATTGTGTAGTTTCTTTGAAAATACCAACTTTTCAAATACTCAAAGTAGTTGAATAAAGAGAAACAGCTAAAGGCAAAAATCTGGCAACTATTACCTTTGATATTCAAATATAGGTCTCAGAAAAGCAAATAATATATGAATATATGCAAATTATTGGAAACATTTATTTGATGCCTGTAATATATTTGATAAAGAACCAAAAACATAACAGTGCATTTAATTAGTCTAAATATATTATCATTTGCATATGGTGTGGAGGGCTTTCATATATTAATATTAATTTCGCCTAGAATGAAATACTTAATGATTGAAGACATTTTTTTTAACATGCTAAACATTAACATCTATCAATCTAAATAATGGAAAGTAATACGTATATAAATCAAACAGATGTTGTTCACAATTTGTTTTTCCCATCATGCATTACATTACTCTCTACGTCATTGTCATGCCCTATGGTTCTTTAATGGTCATGTTAGATCTTGATTAATAATTTAAGAAGGCGATTGCATTCGATGAACATCAGGCTTGACTTTTTTTCAAAAATATAATTAATGATATTTAACAGTGAGTGTTAAGTCAACACTGAATGTGTGGAGTCTGTGGACACATATAGACACTGGAAAAGTGTTAAATGAACCCACTGCTTAGTGCAAAGCCTTATTCAAATATTTCCCAGAGTGCCTTTCGAGTAAATGTGACCGATCGGCTCGATTCGGTCTTATGTAGCAAAATTTGAAAGTGTTTTTTACATTGGACAAAAGTAGAAACTCAGAGCTAGAAAATGGTATATCATGCACTACAGTTGAGGAACAATGGGGAAAGTAATTCTGCTTTGAAAGTTGATAAACTTCTAACTTCACTTTTGAGAAAATGGCCTTGAATGTTTTGGTACACCTATAGGAGAGCTCTTTGTCTACACCCATTCAGCATCGTTCACACCCTCTAAAGCCTTAGCCCCACCCAGCTCTTTAAGGATTCACATGTGAGGCCATATACTAAACAACCAAGGATTTAAAAACTGAAGGCTGGTTTATACTATGGGTGTATTCATAAAATTAATCTGGAGTGTACTCGGCGCATTCGAAACTCAGAGCAATGTCAGACTGTCCATTCGTAAATATAGAGCGTTTCGATCTCAGAGCTTTCAGAGCGCACACTGGACACTCTTGACTGTGAAGGGTTGTCAGAGCGTTCTGATCATAACAGCAGTCAAGCACCCAAGCTAACTGGCTAACATTGGCTAGCTTGCTAGCTACTTCCAGGTACAATGTTATTTATTTTATTCACCTTTATTTAACCAGTTAAGCTAGTTGAGAACAAGTTCTCATTTACAACTGCGACCTGGCCAAGATAAAGCAAAGCAGTACGACACAGAGTTACACATGGAATAAACAAGCCTACAGTCAATAACACAATAGGGGAAAAAATGAGAGAACAGCTCACTGACCATTTTCCTCACCCTAGCAGAGCTGGTTAGGCTGTTTTTATGTTAACCAGAACATTGGTGACTGCTGCTGGCAACAATTTATTTACACATTTTTTTTTTGCCAACGTTTACTGACACCGGCCATATTCAACAGGTGTTGAGCGTCCAAAAATGTGTCATTTATTCTGCGCTCTGGCACACTGAGATGAGTGCTTAGAAATCGGAGTAGGTAGCCAGGGCGAGTTTACCAGACCCCTCTTGACTGTTGTCACGGTGACATCATGAACATTCTATTGATATGGTTACTTGCACAGTGGAATATTTTGTTTAGATATGTAGCTAGCTAGCTAAACAATGAACAATAATCCCAATGTTACTACCCTGCATTAATCTACAGGTGGCTAACCAACCAGGTTCAATGTTAGCTAGATAACATTAGACTATAACTAGCAATGCAAATGGATCTGAGATACGAATAATATAACTACACAGATCTCATACAAGTAACGTTAGCTAGCGAGCCAGCCAGCTAACGTCAGCTAGCTAGCTAACAGTACACTTTAACATGAAATGAAAACAACTTTCTGAATAAAATAAATCTAAAGGAAGTTTGTTCTGAAGTGTCTGTTCTGTGTCTGAGATATGTGTATGTATATGTATATGTAGCTAGCCTAGTGGTTAGAGCATTGGGCCAGTAACTTAGAGGTTGCTAGATCGAATCCCAGAGGTGACAAGGTAAAAATCTGTCGTTCTCCCCCTGAACAAGGCAGATAACCCACTGTTTCTAAGCTGTCATTGTAAATAAGAATTTGTTCTTAACTGACTTGTCTAAAACGTGTATATAAGAAAGAACTTATTATTTGTACACGTATTAAAACCCCTTAATTTTGGCACTTAACTATCTCATTATACAGTACTGTATATTTTCATACATTTATTTTAACTGATACCAGGGACCATCAGATGAGGATTCTAGGAATCCTAGAGCAAAATGGAGAACTTTCAGTAGAGTGGTAATACGTTTGTAAGCCAAGCAAATTTTCGGGATATCTCATGGGCTGACAAACACCACTCTAGCTCTGCCGCCTTTCACTGCAGATGCGGAAGGGCGATATCAGTGGATTGAGACGCAGCCCATCCCAAAATATATCTTTAGTTTAAACAGATTTTTATGGGGATTTTTGTATTATGTTAATTAGATGTATGCTAGATGTAGGCGAAATTGTAGGCTAAGGGTTAACAATTCACAGAGAGAACTTCACTATGAGTCAAATCACCAACTGTAAAACATAATCCTATGAAGTGCGAATCACCCTGGGGGAAAAAAATCTAAATCAGAACATTTTGTCCCTCATAATCTCAGCATTTTGTCTTCTTCCACTAATGACATATACGCACACACTTATTTTCCTCCGATAATGACTCAAAGCTTCTCTTCAGAACCTCCATCCCGCCAATCAACTGTCACCCTCAGACATGGCTTAAAGTTACATTGTTGGAGTAATTGCAAGCATACAGCCGTGAGGCTCAGGCTCTGTCTGGGAACCTTTTAATTAAGTGGTCCAGGGAGGAATCCACCATGAGAACATACAGATGCATCCAATAGAACACATCCTAGAACACAAAATAGAGAACACTATATTCATATTTAATTAAAGGCCTAGTGCAGTCAACATGATTTTCTGTGTTTTATATACAGTTCCGGTAAAAAGTTTGGACACACCTGCCCATGCAAGGGTTTTTCTTTATTCCTACTGTTTTCTACAGTAATAATAGTGAAGACATCAACTATGAAATAACACATATTGAATCATGTAGTAAACAAAAAACTATTAAACAAATCAAAAGATATGTTATATTTTAGATTCTTCAAAGTAGCCAAGATGTTCAAATGTTCATAAATGACCAGCATGGTCAAATAATAATAGAGTAGTTGTCGAGGGTGCAGCAAGTCAGCAGCTCAGGAGTAAATGTCATTTGGCTTTTCATAGCCGATCTTTTGGAGTATCTCTACCACTCCTGCTGTCTCAAGAGAGTTGAAAACAGCAGGTCTGGGACAGGTAGCACGTCCGGTGAACAGGTCAGGGTTCCATAGCCGCAGGCAGAACAGTTGAAACTGGAGCAGCAGCACGGCCAAGTGGACTGGGGACAGCAAGGAGTCGTCATGTCAGGTAGTCCTGAGGCATGGTCCTTGAGCTCAGTTCCTCCAATTGAGAGAAAGAGAGAAGTAGAGAGAGCATACTTAAATTCACACAGGACACCGGATAAGACCGGAGAAGTACTCCAGATATTACAAACTGACCCTAGCCCCCCCGACACATAAACTACTGCAGCATAAATAGTGGAGATTGAGACAGGAGGGGTCAGGAGACACTGTTGCCCCATTCGATGATACCCCCGGACAGGGCCAAACAGGATGGATATAACTCCACCCACTTTGCAAAAGCACAGCCCCCACACCACTAGAGGGATATCTTCAACCACCAACTTACCATCCTGAGACAAGGCCGAGAATAGCCCACAAAGATCTCCGCACGGCACAACCAAAGGGGGGGCGCCAACGCAGACAGGAAGATCACGTCAGTGACTCCACCCACTCAAGTGACGCACCCCTCCTAGGGACGGCATGAAAGAGCACCAGTAAGCCAGTGACTCAGTCCCTGTAATAGGGTTAGAGGCAGAGAATCCCAGTGGAGAGAGGGGAACCGGCCAGGCAGAGAGAGCAAGGGCTGTTCATTGCTCCAGAGCATTTCTGTTCACCTTCACACACCTGGGTCAGACTACATTCAATCATATGACCCACTGAAGAGATGAGTGTTCAGTAAAGACTTAAAGGTTGAGACCGAGTGTGTCTCTCACAGACCATTCCATAAAAATGGAGCTCTATAGGAGAAAGCCCTGCCTCCAGCTGTTTGCTTAGAAATTCTAGGGACAATTAGGAGGCCTGCATGGTGTGATCGTAGCGTACGTGTAGGTATGTACGGCAGGACCAAATCAGAAAGATAGGTAGGAGCAAGCCCATGTAATGCTCTGTAGGTTAGCAGTAAAACCTTGAAATCAGCCTTTGCCTTAACAGGAAGCCAGTGTAGGGAGGCTAGCACTAGAGTAATATGATAAAAAATGTTGGTTCTAGTCAGGATTCTAGCAGCCGTATTTTGTACTAACTGAAGTTTATTTAGTGCTTTAATCCGGGTAGCTGGAAAGTAAAGCATTGCAGTAGTCTAACCTAGAATTAACAAAAGCATGGATTATTTTTCTGCATAATTTTTGGACAAAGTTTCTGATTTTTGCAATGTTACGTAGATGGAAAAAAGCTTTCCTTGAAATGGTCTTGATATGTTCATCAAAAGAGAGATTAGGGTCCAGAGGAACGCCAAGGTCCTTCAGTTTAATTTGAGACGACTGTACAACCATCAAGATTAATTGTCAGAATCAACAGAGGATCTCTTTGTTTCTTGGGACCTAAAACAAGCCTCTCTGTTTTGTCCGAGTTTAAAAGTAGAAAGATTGCAGCCATCCACTTCCTTATGTCTGAAACACAGGCTTCTAGCGAGGGCAATTTTGGGGCTTCACCATGTTTCATTGAAATGTACAGCTGTGTGTCATCCGCATAGCAGTGAAAAATAACATTATGCTTCCGAATGACATCACCAAGAGGTAAAATATATATATAGTGAAGACAATAGTGGTCCTAAAACGGAACCTTGAGGAACACCGAAATTTACAGTTGATTTGTCAGAGGACAAACCATTCACAGAGACAAACTGATATCTTTCCGACAGATAAGATCTAAACCAGGCCAGAACTTGTCCGTGTAAACCAATTTTGCTTTCCAATCTCTCCAAAAGAATGTGGTGATCGACGGTATCAAAAGCAGCACTAAGGTCTAGGAGCACGAGGACAGATGCAAAGCCTCGGTCTGACGCCATTGAAATTGTGAAGGTGGTAAATGACCTTTTAGTCTCAGTTGCTATGATGGGGTCTAAAACCAGGCTGAAGCATTTCGTATATATTGTTTGTCTTCAGGAAGGCAGTGAGTTGCTGCACAACAGCTTTTTCAAAAAAAAATTGAGAGGAATGGAAGATTCGATTTAGGCCGATAGTTTTTTATATTTTCTGGGTCAAGGTTTGGCTTTTTTAAAAGGCTTTATTACTGCCACTTTTAGTGAGTTTGGTACACATCCGGTGGATAGAGAGCCGTTTATTATGTTCAACAGTGGAGGGCCAAGCACAGGAAGTAGCTCTTTCAGTAGTTTAGTTGGAATAGGGTCCAGTATGCTGCTGGAAGGTTTAGAGGCCATGATTATTTTCATCATTGTGTCAAGAGATGTAGTACTAAAAAAACGAAGTGTCTCTCTTGATCCTAGGTCCTGGCAGAGATGTGCAGACTCAGGACAACTGAGCTTTGAAGAAATACGCAGATTTAAAGAGAAGTCCGTAATTTGCTTTCTAATAATCATGATCCTTTTCCTCAAAGAAGTTCATGAATTTATTACTGCTGAAGTGAAAGCCATCCTCACTTGGGGAATGTTTATTTTTAGTTAGCTTTGTGACCGTATCAAAAAGTAATTTCAGATTGTTCTTATTTTCCTCAATTAAGTTGGAAAAATAGGATGATCGAGCAGCAGTGAGGGCTCTTCGATACTGCACGGTACTGTCTTTCCAAGCTAGTCAGAAGACTTCCAGTTTGGTGTGGCGCCATTTCCGTTCCAATTTTCTGGATGCTTGCTTCAGAGCTCAGGTATTTTCTGTATGCCAGGGAGCTAGTTTCTTATGACAAATGTTTTTAGGGGTGCAACTGCATCTAGGGTATTGTGCAAGGTTAAATTGAGTTAGTCAGTTTGATGGTTAACTGATTTTTGTCCTCTGACGTCCTTGGGTAGGCAGAGGGAGTCTGGAAGGGCATCAAGGAATCTTTGTGTTGTCTGTGAATTTATAGCACGACTTTTGATGTTCCTTGGTTGGGGTCTGAGCAGATTATTTGTTGCAATTGCAAACGTAATAAAATGGTGGCCCGATAGTCCAGGATTATGAGGAAAAACATTAAGATCCATAACATTTATTCCATGGGACAAAACTAGGTCCAGAGTATGACCTAGTTAGCAAAACCTCCGCCTTTGCGAGGTGAGGCCTCATTTAACACAGTAAATGCATCAGGCTTAAGCCATGTTAGTCAGGCCAATCACATCAAGATTATGATCAGTGACTATTTTGTGATGTGAGGTATCACGATCTCTTTCAATAATGGAGGAGGTCTTTATCCTAGTGAGATTGCTAAGGCGAACACAGCCATGTTTAGTTTTGCCCAACCTAGGTCGAGGCACAGACACGGTCTCAATGGGGATAGCTGAGCTGACTACACTGACTGTGCTAGTGGCAGACTCCGCTAAGCTGGCAGGCTGGCTAACAGCCTGCTGCCTGGCCTGCACCCTATTTTATTGTGGAGCTGGAGGAGTTAGAGCCCTGTCTATGTTGGTAGATGAGATGAGAGCACCCCTCCAGTTAGGATGGAGTCTGTCACTCCTCAGCTGGCCAGGCTTGGTCCTGTTTGTGGGTGAGTCCCAGAAAGAGGGCCAATTATCTACAAATTCTATCTTTTGGGAGGGGCAGAAAACAGTTTTCAACCAGCGATTGAGTTGTGAGACTCTGCTGTAGAGCTCATCACTCCCCCTAACTGGGAGGGGGCCAGAGACAATTACTCGATGCCAACACATCTTTCTTGCTGATTTACACGCTGAAGCTATGTTGGCTTGGTGACCTCTGACTGTTTCATCCTAACATCGTTGGTGCCGATGTTGATAACATCTCTATACTCTCTACACTCGCCAGTTTTAGCTTTAGCAAGCTCTATCTTCAGATTAGCCTTAACGTCGGTAGCCCCGCCCCCTAGTAAACAGTGTATGATCGCTGGATGATTCATTTAAAGTCTAATACTGCGGGTAATAGAGTCGCCAATGACTAGGGTTTTCAATTTGTCAGAGCTAATGGTGGGAAGCTTCGGCGTCTCAGACCCCGTAACGGGAGGAGTAGAGACAGGAGAAGGCTCGGCCTCAGACTCTGCTGCTTAATGGGGAAAACTGGTTGGAAGTTTCTGTCGGCTGAATGAGCAACACAGGTTGAGCGTTCCTACAGCATTTCCTTCCAGAAACCATGAGGAAGTTGTCCGGCTGTGGGGACTGTGCCAGGGGATTTATACTACTAGCTATACTTACTGGTGGCACAGACGCTGTTTCATCCTTTCCTACACTGAAATTACCCTTGCCTAACAATTGCGTCTGAAGCTGGGCTTGTAGCACAGCTATCCTCGCCGTAAGGCGATCGTTCTCCTGTATATTATGAGTACAGCGACTGCAATTTGAAGGCATCATGTTAATGTTACTACTTGGCTTCGTTTCTTGGAGGTCCTGACGAACCGTGTCCAGATAAAGCGTCCGGAGTGAGAAAGTTCAGTGAGGGGAAAAACTAAAAATATAAACGGCAATTAAAAAGAAAACGTAAAGTTGTCAGGTAGCAAAGTAAGGTTGGCAAAACGCACAGCAACACGTAAACAAGTCTGCAAGTTGTGACCGGAAATGACGAAAATGACTTCAATCTAGTTTTCCGTTTTCCCCTCCCGACTCAGACGGCTCCCAGACAGTCCTAGCAAAAATGTCATATCTGGAGATAGGATATTCTCCGTATTGGAACAGTTTCTACATGCATCCAATCCAGTTTTCCGAAATCTCCCTGCTACCGTATCAGTCTCTCGATGTGCAAAACTGATAGAGACATACCCCAAGCGACTTACAGCTGTAATCGCAGCAAAAGGTGGCGCTACAAAGTATTAACTTAAGGGGGTTGAATAATTTTGCACTCCCAATTTTTCAGTTTTTGATTTGTTAAAAAAGTTTGAAATATCCAATAAATGTCGTTCCACTTCATGATTGTCCCACTTGTTGTTTATTCTTCACAAAAAAATACAGTTTTATATCTTTATGTTTGAAGCCTGAAATGTGGCAAAAGGTCGCAAAGTTCAAGGGGGCCGAATACTTTCGCAAGGCACTGTATATCTATATTTTCCCCCCGCAAAAATCATAAAATCAATAGATATGTGTACATGATATGTAATAATTATCCTGGTATGTCTGCTCGAAAATGGACTAAATCAAAATCATGAAATGTTCAGCGGCCAAATGATTTAATCTGTTCTGGTGCCGAAAATCCTTGTACTTCTTCACATCAACGTGACATATCTGAGTATACATTTACACCATATTCAGTAGTAGGGTATACAAGGTATTTAAAGGCAAGCATCGTCATATTTAATCCAAGTTTCTATTTCCAGACCAAACGTGGTAGTAGTGTTGATCTGTGATCCACTTCAACTGTGTATGCATAAATCATGAATAAAAAATGTGTAGTTATTGCAAGAAAATATTGTAATTTCACATGACCATACCATAAGGTAGCTACTCTACCGGCTTCATTCATGACAAGAGAACTTAACTGGAACAAGCTAGCTAGCTAAGTTGCTAGGTAGCTAGCTAATTAAGTTAGTTTGTTAGATTATATTAAACAGTAATACAAAATACGCCTAAACATTCTAAAACATTAGCTGTCACCTTGAGGCTTGCTAGGGGGTATTTTTTTAAAAATGTATTAGCTAAATAAGATACCAGTTAGCTTTTACCCCCCTATCAAGCCTAGCTACTGTAGCTAGCCCAACTAGTTACTGGCCAAATTAGCTAACATTCTTGATTTTAGTAACAGATTTTTTTTTTACATCTCAAATTAGCATCCCACGTTTTAGCTTTATCTTCTTTCTGAACAACTTCTCACTTCTTTGTTTCTCCAGTTGTCAGTTCTACCACACACCATTTACACACTCATTTGTGGTGGCCAAAGAAAAAAAAATAACAATTGGAACTCCACAGAGCAAAGACGTGATTCTTGGTGGTAGTCAACCAATTACAGTGTTTTTAGCTTGCGGTTTGCACGCTCCTTTATCCAGAGGGAGTACAACAATTTTAGTGTCTGAAAGAATGATATGAATTTAATATTTTTCAAACTATTGATCATGTCCTGATATGGACGTCAGTCAAGAGCATATGCATTGTATATGCTGAGAAAATGTACTATGTATGCCTACTGTCAGTATTGGTCATCTTATAGCATGCCATGAGGTGTTTTATCTGTTTTTTAAATTAGATTTTACTGACTGCATGAGTTACTTGATGTGGAATAGAGTTCCATGTAGTCATCGCTCTGTGTAGTACTGTACGTTTCCCGCACTCTGTACAGACTTGGAGACTGAAGAAACCCCTGGTCGCATGTTTTGTGGGGTATGCATGGGTGTCTGAGCTGTGTGCTTTCTCAAGACCAGTAGTGATGCAGTCAATCTCTCCTCTACTTTGAGCCAGGGGAGATTGACAAATCAAATCCAGTTGTAGATGGTATAGAGTACAGTATATTCATATGAGATGAGTAGTGTATGTAAACGTATTAAGTGGCATTGTTTAAAGTGCCCATTGGGCTCTGGTCAAAAGTAGTGCACCATAGGAAAATACGGTGCAATTTGGGATGCATCCATCCAGTACATACACTTAAAGACTAGCTTTTACTCCCATCAGTCAAACAGGATAGATCCAGCCAGGGAATAATTTCTCCTGACACCTGAGTATTACTAACTTCCTATCCATTGTAGATGTAACACAAATTCCAATCTGAGAATGAAAAAAACGAGTTTTGCTTCAATAGAGAAACCGATGACAGGTCTTTGAAATGTCAGAGAGTATTACTGACCGTCTCTGGAGGGAGGAAGCGTTTAAATCATATGGTCTGGGAGCAGGAAAGTATGGATTTTTACCAGGAGGAAGGAGGAGAGCAGTGCTCTGTGACTTTGTTGGTCATAATCTCTGTTTAGTTCTTTCAGACAGAGAAATAGGCTGGGGAATGTCTGGTAATATGTTATTCTAACGCAACAGCCCCTGGTCTTGTATCTGTTTGAATATGTGAGCCTTTGTCCAGGAAGACCATACTACATTACACAGTAAGGTCACGTTGATCAATCTTTAGCCTCTGGGTACTCTGTCTCTCTTTATATTATTCTGAGTTGTCTCTGCCTGGACTGGAGAGAGGTTTCTGTTGTTTGTGTAAAAACATAAAATTGTTTTATTCAAGTCGACGTCCCCCAATCCTGTGTTTCTCACAGAACCAGGGTCACAGTGTTTCTTCTTCCTCCATATTGATTACAACCCAACCGTGTCCCATCTGTGGTCCGCAAGGGGGGCATGCCTGGGCTAGCCTTCCACATGCCTGTTTGTCTGTTTTCCTTTGGCCCTCCAAACAAAACAAGACCCCTCCGTCTCCGAAGGGTCGCCAGGACGATAAACACAGAGAAACACACCAGTAGGACGCAGGGACACACAGTTCTGCCAGATCAGAAATGTGTCTGTGTAGAGGTAGGGGGAGGATGGGAGTGGGGTTGGCATAGCAGGGGGAGGGGGAGAGTAAACAAAACATGAAGAAGAAAAATAAGAGTGCTTGGCTTTCTGGTGATACTTAATCGAGTCAGATTGTTGCACACACACACGCACACACATAAGCAAACACAGCTTTCTGTCTGCGGCTGCTTCCCATTAACTGATGTTAAAATAAATAAACATTGTGTCTCAGATGTTAGAGGATAAAAGTCTGCCTTATTTGGCACAGTAATACTCACAGATAGTACTGCATTGTTTCATTAGTCTAAGAGAACTACACTGTAACAAATTGCTGTAGATTTACAGCAAAACTTTTACAGTTAGCTACTGTTATTCTAGATTACAGTACAGTACTGAAAATAGCAATGTATTATGGGGGCTCAATTGTTGTCATTTTACAATACAAATTTATGTTTTGCTGAATATTTATAGCAGCATAGTGTGAATTATGGTGTACTGTGGGGCATTAACATATTTTGAGGCGTGCCTTGTCATAGGCTATATTTATTGCACCCATTACTGAGAATGCTGTATCTAACAGAATACAGTATCATACTGTTGTTTTTTGCATTTTGTCATGTAAATCTGCAGTAATTTATTTGTTACTGTTCTGCCAGTAATTTACTCTAAGTACCACAGAATATGGTACAATACTGCAATTTGTAACTCTAAAAACCTTTTCCTGTCAATCTAAAGTCATTTACTGTCTACTGTACTGCCAATAAATGACTGTAATTCAGTACCACCGCCACAGAATACTGCACCATACTGTAATTTTGGAAGTGCCAAAAGCCTTTTGTGGTTGCGTAGTGTTATTACGGCTCATTAACACATTTTGAGGTGTACCTTGTACGAGGTTATACTTGTTGTACCCATTAGTGAGAGTGTCTTATAGGTAACAGAGCAGAGTTGCAGCAATTCTCAAATCTTTATTGGTTCAGTTTTTAGCCATGTTCTTTTGATGTGTTCTGCATTCTAGTCACTGCCAGTTTAAAAGCTTTTGTTAGGGCCTCTACAAGTGTAAGTGATATAAAACAAATGTTCATTAGCTAGTTAGCAGGCTTTCCAGCTACAGTTTTAAGTGACTGTGTTACTGTAGCTGTGTTGTTTGCTAGCTACTCTGAACAACAGTATCCTGATGACTCATTAGCTCGTTGTTATGGATGTATCCAAATAAATGTCACTAAAAACAGCTTAAACAAATGCAGATACTTTGCTGTTATTCTGGCTGCACTTTTTGATGTGACCGAATGTTAGCCGAGATCGGCTAGCTAGCAAGCAAGGGATGAGAACGTTGCCAACCAGTATAGCAAATGGAACATTTAGAACGAACGACTGGGCCATGTCCATAGATACAGAACATAAAGACTGAACAAATGGGTTGCGTCTCTATCACCCGAACCGAACCGATAGAACGAACGACCAGCCAGCTTGGGTAGCAACCCTAGATTTGTGTCTGGACTATATCTTGTGAAAGGATGAAATAGTATGAATACATTCATCAAATAATGTTAAGGAAAATATGTCAATCATTATTTGAATAATGCCATCCAAGCAAACACCCGTGCCAATATATCTTCCCTGGCATTTTCACTTAATTATACCATGGCATTGTTGAATAATTGTTTCTGATTGGCTTGAAGGGCATTCTAGAGCGTGCATTATTTCCCTGTAACGTACAATATATTTGCACGGTAGAATTCAAAGGTTATAGTTCATTATCAGTGGTGTAAAGTACTTAAGTAAAAATACTTCAAAGTACTACTTAAGTAGTTTTTTTTTGGTATCTGTACTTTACTATTTATATTTTTTACAACTTTTACTTCACCACATTCATAAAGAATATAATGTACTTTTTATTCCATACATTTTCCCTGACACCCAAAAGTACTTACATTTTGAATGCTTAACAGGACAGGATATTTTTTCAATTCACACACATATCAAGAGAACATCCCTGGTCATCAATACTGCCTTTGTTCTGGAGGATTCACTAAACGCAAACGCTTCATTTGTAAATTATGTTGTTGGAGCGTGCCCCTGACCTATCCATGAAACAAAACAAGAAAATTGTGCAGCCTGGTTTGCCCAAAAAAAGGAATTTGAAATGATTTATAATTTTACTTTTGATACTTGAAATTTGCATGAATTTTGATTCTTAAGTATATTTTCAATCAAATACTTTTAGACTTAGTAGTATTTTACTGGGTGACTAACTTTTTACTTGAGTCATATTCAATTAAGGTATCTTTACTTTTACTCAAGTATGGCAGCTGGGTACTTTTTCCACCACTGTTCATTCTTACTTGTTCTTTTTTTGTGCTGCTTTTGAAACCAAATGTCAAATTGAAAACTATTTATTAAAACATTTTTTTTAACCTTTATTCAACTAGGCAAGTCAGTTAATTAAGAACAAATTCTAATTTACAATGACGGCCTACCAAAAGGCAAAAGGAGGACGGGGGCTGGGATTAAAAATACATTAAATAAAAATATAGTACAAAACACACATCACGACAACAACATGCATGGCAACAACATGGTAGCAACACAAAATGGCAGCAGCACAACATGGTAGCAGCACAAAACAGGGATCAAACATTATTGGGCACAGACAACAGCACAAAGGGCAAGAAGGTAGAGATAACAATACATCATGCAAAGCAGCCACAACTGCCAGTAAGAGTGTCCATGATTGAAACTCTGAATAAAGAGATTGAAATAAAACTGTCCAGTTTGTTGCAGCTCATTCCAGTCGCTAGCTGCAGCGAACTGAATAGACAAGCGACCCAGGGATGTCTGTGCTTTGGGGACCTTTAACAAAATGTGACTGGCAGAACGGGTGTTGTATTTGGAGGATGAGAGTTACAGTAGATATCTCAGATAAGGGTAGTGAGGCCTAAGAGGGTTTTATAAATAACCATCAACCAGTCGGTCTTGCGACAGGTATACAGAGATGACCAGTTTACAGAACATTGTAGAGTGCAGTAATGTGTCCTTTAAGGAACATTGGTGGCAAATTTGATGGCCGAAATGGTAAAGAACATCTAGCTGCTCGAGAGCACCCTTACCTGCCGATCTATAAATTACGTCTCCATAATCTAGCATGGTCATCTGAATCAGGGATAGTTTGGCAGCTGGGGTGAAAGCGGAACGATTACGATATAAGAAACCAAGTCTATATTTAACTTTAGCATGCAGCTTTGATATGTGCTGAGAGGAGGACAGTGTACTGTCTAGCCATACTCCCAAGTACTTGTATGCGGTGACTACCTCAAGCTCTTAACCCTCAGAGGTAGTAATCACACCTGTGGGGAGAGGGGCATTCTTCTTACCAAACCATATGACATTTGTTTTGGAAGTTTTCAGAACAAGGTTAGGGGTAGAGAAAGGTTGTTGGACACTAAGAAAGCTTTGTAGATAATTTAATACAAAATACGGGGAGAGCCAGCTGAGTATATGTGTCATATACATATAAATGGATAAGAGAGCTTCCTACTGCCTGAGCTATGTTGTTGATGTAAATTGAGAAAGATTGTGGGGCCTAGGATCAAGCCTTGGGGTACACCCTTGGTGACAGGCAGTGGCTGAGACAGCAGATGTTCTGACTTAATACACTGCACTCCTTGAGAAAGGCAGTTGGTAAACCAGGCCAAATATCCCTCAGAGACACCAATACTCCTTAGCCGGCCCAAAAGAATGGAATGGTCTACCGTATCCAAAGCTATTGCAAAGTCAATAAAAATAGCAGCACCGCATTGCGTAGAATCAAGGGCAATGGTGACATCATTGAGGACCTTTAAGGTTGCAGTGACACATCCATAACCTGAGCGGAAACCAGATTGCATTGACATCAAGAAAGCCAGTCAGTTGATTAGTGACACGTTTTTCCAACCTTTTTGATAAACAGAGCAAAATAGAAATAGGCCTATAACAGCTTGATCTCCATCTTTAAATAAAGGACGAACCGTGACTGCCTTCCAAGCAATGGGAACCTCCCCGGAGAGGCAGGTTAAAAAGATAGGCTTGGTGGTTTATAGGGGCAGCAACCTTAAAGAAGAAAGGGTCTAAACCATCTGACTCAGATGCTTTTTTGGGGTCAAGTTTAAGGAGCTCCTTTGGCACCTCGGACTCAGTGACCACCTGCAGGGAGAAACTTTGAAGCGGGGCAGGGGAAAAAAAGAGGGAGCATCGTGGCTAATCATATTATAAGGGATGGGAAATGTTGGATGGGCAAGGAGGCATGGCTGAGTCAAATAGGAATCCTTGACTTAATGAAGTGGTGATTTAAAAAGCTCAACCATGTGCTTCTTGTCAGTAACAACCACGTCATCAACTGTAAGGGACATGGGCAGCTGTGAGGATTCTCCATTCTCCAGTACTTTAACCGTTTTCCAGAACTTCTTGGGGTAAGCCTTCAGATAGCTACTTTAAGGAGCAGTTCTCTAACTTTGGCCATCCGGATAACCTAAGTGCACGTATTTCTCATTTGCCTGAATGAGAGCCAGTCAGTCTGAGAATGTGTGTGCCGAGCATTTCACTAAATGCAATTCTTGAGGTGGAGTAACTCTGCAAGATCACAGTCGAACCAGGGGCTGAACCTGTTTTTAATACACATTTTCTCTATGGGGGGTGTTTCTTAACTTGTTATGGCTGCAATCCCGCTAACGGGATCGATATGACAACTACCAGTGAAAATAGAGGGCGCCAAATTCAAACCACAGAAATCTCCTAATTACAATTCCTAAAACATGCATGTGTTTTATATCATTTTAAAGTTAATCTTGTTCGTAATCCCACCAAAGTATCCGATTTCAAATATGCTTTTCAGTAAAAGCACTACAAACGATTATTTTAGGTCTCCACCAAACCACAATAAGCACAGCCATTTTCCAGCTAAATATAGCATTCACAAAAAGCAGAAATAGAGAGAAAAATAATCACTAACCTTGAATAATCTTCAGATGACACTCATAGGACTTCATGTTACACAACACATGCATGTTTTGTTTGATAAAGTTCATATTTATATATTTTTTTAAATCTGAGTTTACATTGACGTATTAGATTCACTAGTTCCAAAAACATCAAGTGATTTTGCATAGCCACATCGTTTCAACAGAAATACTCATCATAAATGTAGATGATAATACAAGTTATACACATGGAATTATAGATATACCTCTCCTTAATGCAACCGCTGTGTCAGATTTCAAAAAAAGTTTAAGGAAAAAGCAATGCATGCAATAATCTGAGACGGAGCTCAGAACAGTAGCCAAATTAGCCTCCATGTTGGAGTCAACAGAAACCAGAAAATACATGATAAATGTTTACTTACCTTTGAACTTGAGCATATATTTAAATAATTTGCTTTTTATTTTACTGGGCTGATGGTGCCTGCATCTGATGGTCAGTCTCAGCGGAGGGAGAGAGCAGAGGGTCAACTGAGGGTCTTCTCTCTACATCCCTCCGCTCTCCCTTTCCTCCACTGACACTGACCAAAAAGGGACACCTTCTTCCAGCTGATGGTGAAACTCGAGTCGCACCGCATTATTTCTGCCTCATGCACAAACTCATGTTACTCCTATGAACAGAGAAAGGGAAATATTCCTAGATATTAAAAAAGACCAAAGCCGCTAATAATAACAACAACAACAACCCAAGCCAATAGATACACTTTCCTACTCATTCATTACTGCTGCACTGCTTGTTGTAGAGCTGAGTGGAAATAGGAGGAACACGCATTTCATGGCTTATGAAAGTGTTGAATAGAAAGTGTTGACAGTGCTTAGTAAGAACTTAAACATGAACGCACTCATAAAAACAGCAGCTCTTTGCTGTATTCGTTGAGTCTCTCTCTAGTCATGGTTTTACATGTTTTGAAATCTCACAGTATCAATTTTGTGTTACTGCAGACTCGGTCATCTGAGCAATCTGATTGGCCAGCAGTGGCATAGGCACTTGATTTCCTTTCCAGGCTCACCGGGAAGGCAGAGTCCGTACCTTCAGACACACCAAACCGCAACAGTTTGCCTACCCGATGCCCAGGGCAGCTGAATTGGCTGCAACTACTATCCCCCCAAAAAATAGGAACACAAGGCTTTATCGTTTTTTACAGAAATGTTTGGCGATCAACTAGAAATGCCTTGGAGATTGGCATGTCGATTGCGATCGACCGGTTGGTGACCACTGCTTTAGGACTTGGTCAGGTGGTTTAAGCATGTCCCAGTTTAGGTCACCTAGGAGGACAAATTCAGACTTAGTGTAAGGGGCCAGGAGAGACCTTAGGGCAGGTAAGGTACAGGCTGGGGCTGATGGAGGATGATAACACTCAGCAGCAGTCGACAAAGAGCTATTTGAAAGTTGAATGCTTAAAACCAGAAAAACAAATTGTTTGGGGACAGACTTGGTTTGAGACGATCTTTGGTAATGATTACCACGCCCCTATCTTAGGAAGATCTGTTTTGAAGAAAAAGGTTATAACCAGAAAGGTTAACAGTATTCCAAACAGTCTTTCTTTTTTTCTTTTTTTTGTTGAATTTTTACACCTTTTTCTCCCCAATTTCGTAGTATCCAATTGTTGTAGTAGCTACTATCTTGTCTCATCGCTACAACTCCCGTACGGGCTCGGGAGAGACGAAGGTTGAAAGTCATGCGTCCTCCAATACACAACCAACCAAGCCGCTGCTTCTTTAACACAGCGCACATCCAACCCGGAAGCCAGCCGCACCAATGCGCCGGAGGAAACACCGTGCACCTGGCCGTGCACCTGGCCACCTTGGCTAGCGTACACTGCGCCCAGCCCGCCACAGGAGTCGCTGGTGCGCGATGAGACAAGGACACCCCTACCGACCAAGCCCTCCCTAACCCGGGCGACGCTAGGCCAATTGTGTGTCGCCCCACGGACCTCCCGGTCGCGGCCGGTTACGACAGAGCCTGGGCGCGAACCCAGGACTCTGCAGTACAGCGCCCTTAACCACTGCGCCACCCGGGAGGCCCCCAAACAGTCTTTCTTAACCATGTCTCAGTAATGACCAACTCAATTGATCCATTTTAGGTAATAAGCTTCTCGTGTTAACGTGCAGAAAACCCAGGCTTTTACGAGAGCAGAAATCAGCATAAGTCAGAATTGGGGCTAGCAACAGTAGATGGGCCAGGGTGTACATATACATTTCCAGATGCCAGATGTCATCAACAGTAATACAATCAAGGCACTGCAGAGGACAGGGAGAGCTCTGCAGTGTTGATTTATGACATTTCAATGTGCATTAGATGGCACAAGATCATAGTGTACAGCAATTTCATCAGGTAACACGAAAACAAAGCTGGCGAGAGATGGTTAGAAAAGGATGGGAGGCCAAAAGTCTGTGTAACCAATTGGCATTGTTGAATTTGTTATCACAATGGCAAGCTAGTACTGATGGTTTGGTTAGCTAAACTAGCAATTCTGCTTGGTTACCAGAGCAACTACTGTAGCTATCTAGTAAACTTGCAAACTACTTCAGTGGATGTTGAACACATTTCTAGTGTCAAATCTGTTAAATCATAGCCATGGTATGAAACAAATAAGCAACTCTTTATCCATTCTCTTGAAAAAAAAATGCAACCTTGTGGAAGGTCAACACAGCTTCCACATCATAGCCCCTCATTGATTATCCCATACGTATTGCGTATATTTATTACAGCATTCTGTGAATAGTGCATTGTGGAAACATTTTGTGAGGGGAAAGAATTGTTTGCTCATTAACATATTTTGAGACTTGCCTTGCTATATACTGAAGGTACAAAACATTAGGAACACGTTCCTAATATTTAGTTGCAACCCCTTTTGCCCTCCGAACAGCCTCAATTCGGTGGGGCATGGACTCTACAAGGTGTCAAAACATTCCGCAGGGATGCGGGCCCATGTTGACTCCCAGCCTTCCCACAGTTATGTCAAGTTGGCTGAATGTCCTTCAGGTGGTGAACCATATGTAACAAACACGGGAAACTGTTGAGCATGAAAAATCAGCAGTGTTGCAGTGAGTGACACACACAAAACGGTGCGCCTGGCAGTTACTGTTCAAAGGCAATTAAATGTTTTGTGTTGCCCACTCACCCTCTGAACGGCACACATACACAATCCGTGTCTCACTTGTACTAAAAATCTTTATTTAACCAATCTCTTCCCCTTCATCTAAACTGATTGAATTGAACAAGTGACATCAATAAGGGATCATAGTTTTCATCTGGATTCACTTGGTCAGTGTATGTCATGGAAAGAGCAGCTGTTCCTAATGTTTTGTACACTCAGTGTAATTGTTGCACCCTTTATTGAGAATGCTGTACCAATTGAACTGATATGTGGCAGTAGTGTTGTAACAAAGTAATGTTTATTGGCTACAGATCATAATGACAGTGAGTGTTAAACCTCCAATGGTTCAATATTAAGCAGTGTCCTTTTGATCGGTTTTACCCTGTAATCACGGCCAGTTTGGAAGCCTTTGTTTAGGCCTTTGGAGTCGCAAGTGATATAAAACACCAAATATGAATAAAGATGCTGTAATGTACAAATACCTAGCAACCAACGAGCTTGCACTAATACCATGTAATTACAGTAAAGTATTGTGTAATGCCAAAATGATTACAGTAGCATTTATTTTTCTTACAGTATAGGCTAACTTCAGTGTAACTTCATCATTTAGCTGCATTTTACAGTAACTTACAGGAAGCTGGTGATAAGTTCATGTTTATATTACAGTAACATACTTTGCACTTGCCAGAGATGAGCAAAAATACATCCAAAAGGTGTCTCATTACAAATACAGGATATTGAACTATAACAACAGTCCCAGTAACGGTTACGGAAACATTTTACTTGCTATGACTGTGATATGTGTTTTTTTATAAACCTTCGATGAATGCAGTGACAACAGTGTCTGCTAAATGACCAAAATGTAAATTAACTTATTTGGGATAGGTGGGGGGCACTAGCGACCTCGATAACATCCGGTGAAATTGCAGAGCGCGAAATTCAAAATGCAAATATCGTAATATTAAACATTCATGAACATACAATTGTCTTACATCGTTTAAAAGCTTAACTTCTTGTTAATCCAACCGCGTAGGCAGATTATAAAAATACGTTTTGGTGAACGCATACCATGCGATTATCTGAGGACAGCGCCCCACACACAAAAGCATTAAAAACATTTTCCAAACCAGCAGAGGTGTCACAAAAGTCAGAAATAGCGACAAAATAAATTGCTTACCTTCGAAGAACTTCCTCTGCTTGCACTCCCAAGGGTCCCAGCTACACAACAAATGGTTGTTTTGTTCGATAAAGTCCTTCTTTATATCCCCAAAAAGTCAGTTTAGTTGGAGCGTTTGATTCAGTAACCCACTCGTTCAACGTGCATACAAAGGATTCCCAAAAGTTACCAATAAACTTAATCCAAACAAGTCAAACAACGTTTCTAATCAATCCGCAGGTACCCTAATATGTAAAGAAACTATAACATTTAAGACGGAATGTAGTATGTTCAATTCTGGAGATAAATAACGAAGTGCGAGCCCTCATCCACACACACCAGAAGACTACAGTCCAAAATGAGAGGACCATGAAAAACTACAATTACTAAGTCATTTTTCAAAAAACAACCCTGAAACCCTTTCTAAAGACTGCTGAACTCTAGTGGAAGCCATAGAAACTGCAATATGGGAGGTATTCCTTTTGAATCTACCATAAACAAGCATTTGAATGGGCTGTGACCTCAAAATAAAATTCTAGATGGATTCTCATCGGGGTTTTGCCTGCCATAGCAGTTCTGTTATACTCACAGACATGATTTTAACAGTTTTAGAAACTTCAGAGTGTTTTCTATCCAATACTATCATATGCATATCCTAGCTTCTGGGCCTAAGTAACAGGCAGTTTACTGGGCAGGTCATTCATCCGAATTTCCGAATACTGCCCCCTAGCCCTAAAAAGTTAAAAATTTGCATTTGGAAAGCATACTGCTGGGTATTATTCTAATGAGCTCCGCCCTCAAACCATTTGTATTTTGATCCAAATTTGAACTTGTTTGGGTAGGAAGTCTTTAGAATTATACCCAGCAGGTTTCTTTGCCAGCAAAATGTTTTACATTTTGGTAATTTAGAAGACACTCTTATTCAGAGTGACTTACAGTCAGTGTATTAAACTAATGCTAACAATAATATACCACAGTCATAGCAAGTAAAAAATGTATGTTACCATTTCAGAGAATGTTGTAACTTCCAAGTATATATTAGCATTAGAAAAAAATGTGATATACATATATTTGAGCTAAACTCAAAAAATAGGCTCATTAAAACTTCTTATGGCTGAGATCCCGTTAACGGGATCGACTTGACAACAGCCAGTGAAAGTGCAGGGCGCCAAATTCAATCAACAGAAATCTCATAATTACACTAATAATTGACACATAATTTTGCTTCCAAAACATCCTGTGATTTTGCAGAGAGCCACATCAATTTACAGAAATACTCATAATAAACATTGATAAAAGATACACGTTTTATGCATGGAACTTTAGATAAACTTCTGCTTAATTCAACCGCTGTGTCAGATTTTAAAAAAGCTTTACGGAAAAAGCACACCATGCAATAATCTGAGTACGGCGCTCAGACACAAAAAAAGCTATACAGGTACCCGCCATGTTGTGCAGTCAACAGAAGTCAGAAATAGCAGTATTAATATTCACTTTGATTATCTTCATCAGAATGCACTCCCAGGAATCCCAGTTCCACAAATGTTTGTTTTGTTCGATAAAGTCCATCATTTGTCCAAATACCTCCTTTCTGGTCGCGCGTTTAGTTCACAAATCCAAATTCCCGACACGCAGGCCAGACTAAAAGTCATGAAGTTCTGTTTCAGTTCGTAGAAACATGTCAAACGATGTATAGAATCAATCTTTAGGATGTTTTTAACATAAATCTTCAATCATGTTTCAAACGGAGAATTCCTTTTTTCTTTAGAAATGCAATGGAACGCAGCTAACTCTCACGGGCGCACGCGAGACTGAGCTCATGACACTCTGCCTAACCTCTTACTCAATCAGCTCTCATTCTCTCCTCCTTCACAGTAGAAGCCTCAAATAAGGTTCTAAAGACTGTTGACATCTAGTGGAAGCCCTAGGAAGTGCAATCGGACCCCATAGACACTATATTGGATAGGCAAAGAGTTAAACTACAAACCTCATATTTCCCACTTCCTGGTTGGATTTTTTCTCAGGTTTTTGTCTGCCATGTGAGTTCTGTTATACTCAGACATCAATCAAACAGTTTTAGAAACTGCAGAGTGTTTTCTATCCAAATCTACTAATAATATGCATATCTTAGCTTCTGGGGCTGAGTAGCAGGCAGTTTACTGTGGTCACCTTATTCATCCAAGCTACTCGACACTGCCCCCCAGCCATAAGAAGTTCCGGCCAGTGAAATGCAAATAACAAAATATTAGGTATGAATAAAAGTATGGAAATACCTATATCAAATACATGTAACAGAAATACTGCTTGACTTTGGCACTAGCTACCTTGGCCTATAAAACTGCAACAGTTTACTAACTACTGTGCTTCCAGTAATGCACGGTAAATTTGTGTTACAGTAAAGGTCCCGTAAATCTACAGTCATTTAATGGCTTCTGTGCAGCCAGTATTTTACCGTACATTTACAGTAACATACTGGATACTGTGCTTCCAGTAATTTACTGTCAAACTACAGGATTTTTTTTTCTTTACAGTGTACTGTACATATACAACTGTCTATATACACACAACTATGAACAAACTACTACTGTTTACATTCACAAATGTAACTGGTTTCAAGATACTTTCAATGCTAAACTAGATTAAGCTAAAGTGTTTCTAGGGCAGAATCGCACGTTAGTCAGACCAAAGACCATATATCAGGGTCAAACACTTTCTTTTTCAACCACGTTGACGTTATTCCTGTCAAGGCATATATGAGAATCCTGTAAATATCCAGAGTAGCTTGGTAAATATTGAGTCTACTGTGGAGATGTAGTTTAGTCTAGGTCTGGGCCACTCAGGGCCCAAGCGTGGTGGGGCACACAGCTGTGTGATGACCGGATGGCTGGGCTGGAGAGGGGTCCAAAGGTAAAAACCTATTCAACACAGTAATTTTGATTCAGCTACTCAGTTCAAGTGGTTCTCTGTTGCTGTGTTCACTTCTCTGAGAGCACAGAATGAACATTGAACACAAAAAAAGATTTTATTATTACTTGATATTCATTGTAAAAATAATTGGGATCTATGGGTGTAATGGGTCAACTGGAAATACAGATTACAATTCTTGCAGACTGACTCATGAGCTGACTCATCAACCAGTAACAGAGAAAAACACACTAATGTCCTTCTCAATTAGACTGAATATCATCACAGGGGACGCACAGACTTTCCACACATTTTATTCTACTCTTCCTTTTCTTTCTCTTTTTTATCTGTGCCAGCCGAACTAAACTCACCTCATGCTGAGAGTCAATTAAATTATTTTAGTGCTGCTGTGGGAAAGATAGTGTTGCTGAGTTGGGACAGCCAAGAGAGGAAGTCTAACTGTGAAGATGGCTAATGTTTTGGCAGAGCGGAGTAGACAGATGTCATTAGGCTGTATATTCCTATCAGGGTGATGGGTATTTTACTAAAAGGTTTCAACTTAAGCCTAATTAACAGTCTACAGACGCAGAGAAGGGATAGTCCGGCGTACCATTTTGATGCGGCTTTGACATCGCCATTCGCGGTCAACGCACAGCCCAATCTCGCACCTCTCCAAAATTCCCAACCAACACGGAATACACGTTTTGGACTCTGATAGATGCTTAAGGCCTAAGGCCTCATACACACTCACTTTTTTTTTAATCAAATCAAATTTATTTATATAGCCCTTCGTACATCAGCTGATATCTCAAAGTGCTGTACAGAAACCCAGCCTAAAACCCCAAACAGCAAGCAATGCAGGTGTAGAAGCACGGTGGCTAGGAAAAACTCCCTAGAAAGGCCAAAACCTAGGAAGAAACCTAGAGAGGAACCAGGCTATGTGGGGTGGCCAGTCCTCTTCTGGCTGTGCCGGGTGGAGATTATAACAAAACATGGTCAAGATGTTCAAATGTTCATAAATGACCAGCATGGTCGAATAATAATATGGCAGAACAGTTGAAACTGGAGCAGCAGCACAGTCAGGTGGACTGGGGACAGCAAGGAGTCATCATGTCAGGTATTCCTGGGGCATGGTCCAATATATAAGGCCCAAGAATACTTCAATCTATTTAGTACAGGCTTAACTGCATTAACAACAAATACGGAATGTAATATGACATATTTTGTGGAATGATCCTCGGGTTCCAGATGCTGATGACAGGTAGCCGTTTGCTGGACTGCTGGCATCAACTCCCCCGCTGGGAGACAGAATGTCTTATGACGGGCCTTTAGGTTATTATAGCTGGTGACTGTGCGGAGGTAGAAGGTTGTCGATAACTTTTTCTGTAACACGCAAGTGAGAGAACATGAAATATAATTACATCCCAAGATTTACGCCCATTGGTTGAGAGAGAGAGAAATGTGATGATTGTAAAGTGTGTACCAATAGGTTAATAAACAGCAAGCGTGAGGAATGTGCGTTATTGTGCCGTGCTCATAGGCTAAAAAGTAAATGGGTGAATGGCATTCCGCGCATAGCTAAATATAAGGAGAACAAACAAGATGCTATGCTGATTATGATACGCTTGTACAGTATACATTCCTACTATGCCTGTAGTTTCTCATTCTATGTGAGTTATGTTATGCTTACTGGATAAAGTTAAAGCTAGCGTTCAGGCCAGCCTTACTGATTTGAACCTTTGTAAACTACATTAATGTAAGGCCCTTTAAAGAGTGCAGGTTGGTTGTTGTTGCCTACTAGGTCACCAAGAGTGGACGAGGGCGGTATTAGGCTGAGTGGTATAGAAAAACAACACCAAAGGAAGCTAGTGTTCCTAGCCAGCGTTGTGGACTCTCTGCTCTATTTGAAAGCATGTATTAGGGTGGTTGATGCTCAAGATAATGTGTGCTCTGATTCACACACATAACTGACATACAGTTCAATAATCAGACATTTTTACAGTTCACTTATCAAGAGATATTTAGGACGGAAACACATACTTATTCTCAGCATGCTCCTCATGGTTGACAGCCCACGCAGCAGCAGAATCATCCACAAGTGGCCATGCAAGCATGAAGATTCTGCAAAATGCAGAAATATAGTGCTTTCAAGGTTTAATTGAACACTGCTTGTGAGACTCCACTCTCCACTCAAACAAAACAACAACAAAATGTATGCTCACCCCCAGTGCCTCAATTAGACTATAACATCAATTATAGCTAGAAGTTTGCAGAGCCTGCCAAATCCCTCTGACGCCCCCACATAAGAAATTCAGAGGACATTTCTTCTTTGCTTGGGATCTGCCAGACGGGGCTAATTTAGATGCCTATTTTTCTCAACTTTGGCTTTTCCTTTTAATAAGGAGTGTATGAGTTTATAAGAAAATCCCTGAGATAAAAGTGTAAAGTCTTCATCCCTCCCTCGCCCCTCCCTTCCCACATTTGTATCTCTTTCTCTATTCATGTCTCCCCTCTCTCTGTCTCTCTCACACACCCACATGCACTCTCTCGTTCCATCTCTCCCCAACTCTCTCCCTCTAGCCCTCTTTCTCTCCATTTTTCTATCCATTTATCCCTTAATCGCTTCCTATGAAGCCCGATAGATGGTTAATAAGGCACTAGAGGTACATCAACAAATCAATGACATCTTCAATTCTGCCACATGCACAGTCCACCCTTAAAGGTGTCTGATGTTGTGATTGTTTGTTTATTGGTTGGTTGGCTGGATGGTTGTTTTACCTTTGAGGCCCACCATGGTGTGCTCAGCATACCCACTAATCAGGGCCCTGTTGAGGTGTCTGCTTTCTTGCCTATCTGAAAATCATGCCGACGTTCAGATGTGAGGTTTTGCTAAATCAGTTCCACAGGAAACACATGCATGCTCTGCAATGATGTCTGTCAGTCTGCTTTCCAAAGTCTTAAGTTGCCTTAATTGGAACACATTATTAATGTAGCTTTCAAGACAACGGTTTATGTTTAATTGATCCCTGGTTCATAACTGGTTTCATACCAGTGGAATAAATGAGAGATTAAAGGTATATTCCTAACCTGCAGGAATTATATTTATCTCTTTACAAGCAATGGTAATTGAACCTGGTCCCCCATAGTATTTTTCTTAACTGATGAGATGTTACATGTTCTTCCAACCCTTACTTTCCAACCATTTTCTTTCATTTTAGCGGTAGGCTACTAGACTAGTCTCACAGCATACAAACTAAAAAAAATGCTGGGTTAAAAACAAGCCAGCATTGGTGACGTGACTTGCAATAATCTGATGACTGTAGTTTATTGAATCAACTATGTTTAATTGTTACCCAATTGAGTCTATGGGGGCGCTATTTCATTATTGGATAAAAAAAACGTGCCCGTTTTAAGCGCAATATTTTGTCACGAAAAGATGCTCGACTATGCATAGAATTGACAGCTTTGGAAAGAACACAGTCTAACGTTTCCAAAACTGCAAATATATTATCTGTGAGTGCCACAGAACTCATGCTACAGGCGAAACCAAGATGAAACTTCAAACAGGAAATGAGCAGAATTTCTGAAGCTCTGTTTTCCAATATCTCCTTATATGGCTGTGAATGCACCAGGAACGAGCCTGCGCTTTCTGTCGTTTCTTCAAGATGTCTGCAGCATTGTGACGTATTTGTAGGCATATCATTGGAAGATTGGCCATAAGAGACTACATTTTCCAGGGGTCCGCCCGGTGTCCTTTGTCTAAATTGGTGCGTAATCTTCAGTTGTGGGCATTTTCTCCTGGGATTCAGGACAGAAAGCACACTTCCACGAACGATAGATCATCGAAGAGATATGTGAAAAACACCTTGAGGATTGGTTCTAAACGTTTGCCATGTTTCAGTCGATATTATGGAGTTAATTTGGAAAAAAGTTTGCCGTTTTGATGACTGGATTCTCGTTTTTTTTTGGTAGCCAAACGTGACGCACCAAACGGAGCGATTTCTCCTAAACAAATAATCTTTCAGGAAAAACTGAACATTTGCTATCTAACAGAGTCTCCTCATTGAAAACATCTGAAGTTCTTCAAAGGTAAATTATTTTATTTGAATGCTTTTCTGTTTTTTGTGAAAATGTTGCCTGCTGAATGCTAACGCTAATGCTAACGCTAAATGCTACGCTAGCTAGCTATTGTTACACAAATGATTGATTTCCTATGGTTGAGAAGCATATTTTGAAAATCTGAGATGACAGTGTTGTTAACAAAAGGCTAAGCTTGAGAGCTAGCATATTTATTTCATTTCATTTGCGATTTTCATGAATAGTTAACGTTGCGTTATGGTAAGGAGCTTGAGGCTGTATTCACGATCCCGGATCCGGGATGGCTAAGTGCTAGAGGTTAAATTAGTCATGTAACAATTAACTCATTAGGAATTTGGGGAACCACGGAAGAAGTTGTTTATAGAGTGACCATCTGCCAAATTAAATAAAATATGTGTTATATATATATATATATATATATATTATACACACACAGTTGAAGTCAGAAGTTTACATACACTTAGGTTGGAGTCATTAAAACTCATTTAAAAGTCCATTTTTCAACCACTCCACAAATTTCTTGTTAACATACTATAGTTTTGGCAAGTCGGTTAGGACATCTACTTTGTGCGTGACACAAATAATTATTCCAACAATTGTTTACAGACACAGTGAATTATAAATTAAATAATCTATCACAATTCCAGTGGGTCAGAGTTTTACATACACTTAGTTGACTGTGCCTTTGAAAAGCTTGTAAAATTCCAAAAATGATGACATGGCTTTAGAAGCTTCTGATCGGCTAATTGACTTCATTGGAGTCAATTGGAAGTGTACCTGTGATTGTATTTCAAGGCCTGCCTTCAAACTCGGTGCCTCTTTGCTTGACACCATGGGGAAATCAAAAGGAATCAGCCAAGACCTCAGAAAGAAATTGTAGACCTCCACAAGTCTGGTTCATCCTTGGGAGCGATTTCCAAATGCCTGAAGGTACCACGTTCATCTGTACAAACAATGGTACACAAGTATAAACACCATGGGACCACGCAGCCATCATACTGCTCAGGAAAGAGACGTGTTCTGTCTCCTAGAGATGAACATACTTTGGTGTGAAAAGTGCAACTCAATCCCAGAACAACAGCAAAGGACCTTGTGAAGATTCTGGAGGAAACAGGTACAAAAGTATCTATCTCCACAGTAAAACGAGTCCTATATCAACATAACCTGAAATGCCGCTCAGCAAGGAAGAAGACACTGCTCCAAAACCACCATAAAAAAGCCAGACTATGGTTTGCAACTGCACATGAGGACAAAGATCGTACTTTTTGGAGAAATGTCCTCTGGTCTGATGAAACAAAATAGAACTGTTTGGCCATAATGACCATCGTTATGTTTGGAGGATAAAGGTGGATGCTTGCAAGCCGAAGAACACCATCCCAACCGTGAAGCATGTGGGTGGCAGCATCATGTTGTGGGGGTGCTTTGCTGCAGGAGGGACTGGTGCACTTCACAAAATAGATGGCATCATGAGGTAGAAAAATTGTGGCTATATTGAAGCAACATCTCAAGACATCAGTCAGGAAGTTAAAGCTTGGTCGCAAATAGGTCTTCCAAATGGACAATGACCCCAAGCATACTTCCAAAGTTGTCCTTAAGCCATTTTGCCACAACAAATTCAAGGTATTGGAGTGGCCATCACAAAGCCCTGACCTCAATCCTATAGAAAATGTGTTGGGCAGAATTAAAAAAGTGTGTGCAAGCATAGAGGCCTACAAACCTGACACCAGCTCTGTCAGGAAGAATGGGCCAAAATTCACCCAATGTATTATGGAAAGCTTGTGGAAGGCTACCCAAAAAGTTTGACCCAAGTTAAACAATTTAAAGGCAATGCTACCGAAAACTCAATTAGTATATGTAAACTTCTGACCCACTGGGAATGTGATGAAAGAAATAAAAGTTGAAATAAATAATTCTCTCTACTATTATTCTGACATTTCACATTCTTAAAATAAAGTGGTGATCCTAACTGACCTAAGACAGGGTATTTTTACTTGGATGTAATGTCAGGAATTGGGAAAAGATGAGCTTAAATGTATTTGGCTGAGGTGTATGTAAACTTCCGACTTCAACTGTGTGTGTGTGTGTGTGTGTGTGTGTGTGTGTGTGTGTGTGTGTGTGTGTGTGTGTGTGTGTGTGTGTGTGTGTGTGTGTGTGCGTGTGCACACGTACGTACGTACGTACGTCGATAACAGTCACTTATTAACCATAAACCCATATCAGTCTCTTTCTTCTCATTGACCGTCACTAACTTCTTGATTCTGCAAGAATCCCAGCCTTTTCTGATTATTCAGTGCTGCAAAAAATGATTTCATTTTTTATTTACTAACTAAATAATTACACAGAATACAAATACACACTTACATGAGACAAAGTCCCTAGTGGATTGTTTGTTAAGGAATGTAATGTGTTTACGTGTAAATGTCTTTGTCCGTCATCTCTCTTAAACCAATCCATCCTTCAATGGGAAAGGCTCGTTGGGTGTAAGGCTCTGGTTGTCCAGCAGGGGTCACAGTATCCTTCTTCCTTCTTGTGAAAGTATTTACCCCCTTGGCATTTTTCCTATTTTGTTGCCTTACAACCTGGAATAATTGTTTTTGGGGGGGTTGTAATCATTTGATTTACACAACATGCCTACCACTTTGAAGACACAAAATATTTTTATTGTGAAACAAACAAAAAAACAGAACTTGAGCGTGCATAACTATTCACCCCCCAAAGTCAATACTTTGTAGAGCCACCTTTTGCTGCAATTAGAGCTGCAAGTCTCTTGGGGCATGTCTCTATAAGCTTGGTACATCTAACCAATAGGATTTTTGCCCATTCTTCTAGGCAAAACTGCTCCAGCTCCTTCAAGTTGGATGGGTTCCGCTGGTATACAGCAATCTTCAAGTCATACCACAGATTCTCAATTGGATTGAGGTCTGGGCTTTGACTAGGCCATTCCAAGACATTTAAATGTTTCCCCTTAAACCCGTTGAGTGTTGCTTTAGCGGTATGCTTAGGGTCATTGTCCTGCTGGAAGGGGAACCTCTGGCCCAGTCTCAAATCCCTAGAAGTCTGAAACAGGTTTCCCTCTAGAATTTCCCTGTATTTAATGCCATTCCATCGTTCCATCAATTCGGACCAGTTTACCAGTCCCTGTCGATGAAAAACATCCCCGCAGCAAGATACTGCCACCACCGGAGATTCCCCTCCCACCTTCAAATTTAAGACAGTGTTAAGGTGTCAAAACCGTCACCCCCCCCCCCACCCCCTTCAAATTTAAGACAGTGTTAAGGTGTCAAAACCGTATATAAAAATATTAAAATGTCATACAAAGAACAGCATACAAACAAATGGATAGCATACGATCATAGATTAATTTGACTATACAAGGAGGCAGGCCACTCGATTTCGTCTCTGCGTTATATTGGCATCGAACATGTCACCCTCCCTAGGAGAGGGGGTGACCTTGATAATTTATTGTTAAAACGAGAGGCTGCCTGGATCTTTAATTTAAAGACCCTTGCGCCCTTCGGTCTCAACGTAGACTTTGATCTGAAGCCATTCTTGTGATTATTGTGACTTTGCCATTGTAATTGTGTGTAAACTTGTATAGTCAAATTAATCTATGATTGTATGCTATCCATTTGTTTGTATGCTGTTCTTTGTATGACATTTTAATATTTGATTATTAACCAATGATATTAGGCTACTCCTGGCCATGATTACAGACACTTGTGTCTTTTGACACTATATAAACGAGTCATCCCGCAGTGTTTGTGATTATACCCTGTGAAGACAGCTTGGCTGTCGAAACGTTGGTATTACATTTTTGCATCTGAGCTCCAAGAGTGAGCGGCTCTCTTTTATTTTCAACTGTAGTGGACAGAACACATATTGGGTTATTTTTAACCCAGCCATTTAGGTCACTTAGTTGGGTAGTTGAGCTATGATCCACTGGGTCAGATCAGAGACTGGAGGCTTGGCTTAGTAGGGCTGGGGATTTCAGATGGTTATTTTTGGCCACCCGTGAGAGAAATGTCATTCCGGTTGATCATTTCTGTTGTATAGGCAACCAATGTTAAGGTTTAGCACTGGCAATTTTGTAGTACCAGTATGTGTCTACAACAGACTGTGTCAAATTAGGTGCTCTACTTGCATTGGCGTAACCATCAAACACATAAACTGATACAATTTCACTGAAGGTTGGCATAAAATACACATATATTTGACTGTGTCCCCAAATGTGCTAATGAGCCCCACCAGTACACCATCCCACCTATCAAAGCGCAGTAACGATCATACCTTATATTTGAAATATTGTGTAAAAAAATGTCCCATTACACCCACAAGGTACCAAACTGTACCATGTGAGTTCATATGCATTTTGCCACACCCACAATAACATCTGATAAACACGTGTATGTGACCAATAAAAATTGATTTGATGTGTACCTTTTTTTTTTACACCAGGTAAAAACACTGTTCCCAAACCATACCCTCATTTTATGAAATATATTATGAATAAGTATGAACCTGGTTGCACTGCAGAAGCATCTATGCACTCCCAACCAAGAGGTAGCAAGTTCAAAGAATGAATGTACAGTATACTCTACATCAAGTGTCCTTGAGTACTGCTAGTTTTACTTTGATGTTACATTGGTGATGATAATTTGATAATTATTTACTTGATTCTGTGCAGCTTTGAGGAAAGTGTAGAAATGCATTCTTGCCAATAAGCGTGTGGCTATATCTGTTTCACACACAGATATGGTGGTGTAGCTTTGGGGGTGGGCAATTCCAGTCCTGAAGGGCCTGATTGCTGTCACAGTTTTTACCCAGCTCCAGCTAACACACCTGACTCCAATAATCACCTAATCACGATCTTCAGTTTAGAATGCAATTGTATTAATCAGCTGTGTTTGCTAGGGATGGAGAAAAAGTGTGACACCAAGCAGGCCCTCAAGAACTGGAGTTGCCCACCCCTGCGTGGGTAGCAGAACATTTCAGGTTGCTACTGATCAAAAGGTTAAGATTTCAAATCCCATTTAAGGCTGAGTCCCAAGTGTGGTCACAGTACAACATTTTTTACACTAATTGAAATCAGAATACAGTAGCATACTGTCATTTTATAGATATAACACAATCAAGTTGTTTTATGGAGTTTATTTAACTTGTTTTGTTTTGCAAGTTTAGGCAAAGTGCAGAAATGTATTCTTGCCAGTCTCCATTATGTCCATAAACCTAGTGGCACAACAGGAACTTCAGATAGCCAGTAATAAATATCTTAAGTGAGGTTTTGTCTGAAGTAATTAACATACAGCAGCATACTGTACTTTAACATTAACTTTTAGCTGTGAAAATACAGTAACTAGTTGTAGATTTACCATATTTTCACTGCAACTAGAAATGGTCCAGGGGACCATAACACAATGTTCTAAGAACGGCAGTGGTGTAAAGTACTTAAGTAAGTCGTTTTTGGGGTATCTGTACTTTACTATTTATATTTTTGACAATGTTTACTTTTACTTCACTACATTCCTGAAGAAAATAGTGTAGTTTTTACTACATACATGTTCCCTGACAACCAAAAGTACTTGTTACTTTTTTAATTCTTAGCAGGACATCGAAATTGTCCAATTCACTCACTTATCAAGGGAACACCCCTGGTCATCCCTACTGCCAATGATCTGGTGGACTCACTAAACACAAATGTTTTTGTAAATTATGTCTGGGTGTTGGAGTGTGCCTCTGGCAATCCCTGGGTGACTTTTACTTTTACTTTAGTCATTCTATTAAGGTATCTTTATTTTTACTCAAGTATGACAATTGGGTACTTTTTCCATCAATGTCAATTATTCCTTTCAATGTAAAACATTCCAAATTACATTTGACACCTGGGTTTTCACATGCACTCAAATGTTGTCATGTGTAGTGTCATGGTACCACATAGTGAAATTGTTCCTCCCCAGGTTGTCACATTTATATCCTGAGATTGTGTTTTCACATGTGTTCACGTGTTGTCATGTGGTGTTTTATGTTATCACATGTTGCTTTATATGTTGCTTCTGTCATGACTCTCACTCCTGGGTGAGGATCAAAGATAGCCACCCCCCTCCTCTCTCCCACCAGAGAGGAAGGGTGGAAGTTGTGGCGGTATTATTACATAACTTTCTCTCCCTTGCCTTTGCAGTATTGAGAATGGAATGTGAGTGTTACAACAGAGACTTGCCAAAACTTTAACATCTAAAGATTGGACATTGTAACAACATTTCTAACATAAAGAATGTGGGAAAGGGTTCGTGAAGATTGAAACAATAATCATGTCATATCATTTAGAATTTTGTGATGTCATTCTGGATGGTATAACAAGATAACTAACTCTGAAAGCAGAGATGTCCGAGTTTCCCGATTTACATCTAAATGTTGTAAAACTTATATGGTTAAATATGAAACCATTTGTGAAAAGATAGCAATGTCATTTAGCATTCTAAATTAGAATTGTTTTTCATATAGGGTACCACATGAGGGAGGACGATGTCTTCCCTGTAACGCACAGCTTTGAGATCGCCTGCAATGACAACAAGCTCAGTCCGATGATGCTGGGACACACCGCCCCAGACCATGACAGACCCTCCACCTCCAAATCGATCCGGCTCCAGTATACAGGCCTCGGTGTAACGCTCATTCCTTCTACGATAAACGCAAATCCGACCATCACCCCTGGAGAAACAAAATGGTGACTCGTCAGTGAAGAGCACGTTTTTCCAGTCCTGTCTGGTCTAGCGACGGTGGGTTTGTGCCCATAGGTGACGTTGTTGCCGGTGATGTTTGGTGAGGACCTGCCTTACAACAGGCCTACAAGCCCTCAGTCCAGCCTCTCTCTGCCTATAGTGGACTGTGTGAGAGTTGACAGAGATTGTGCATTCCTGGTGTAACTTGGGCAGTTGTTATTGCCATCCTGTACCTGTCCTGCAGGTGTGATATTCGGATGTACCGATCCTGTGCAGGTGTTACACATGGTCTGCCACTGCGAGGACGATCAGCTGTCTGTCCTGTCTCCCTGTAGCAATGTCTTAGGTGTCTCACAGTATGGACATTGCAATTTATTGCCCTGGCCACATCTGCAGTCCTCATGCCTCCTTGCAGCATGCCTAAGGACGTTCACACAGATGAGCAGGGACCCTGGACGTCTTTCTTTTAGTGTTTTTCAGAGTACGTAGAAAGGCCTCTTTAGTGTCCTAAGTTTTCATAACTGTGACCTTAATTGCCTACCGTCTGTAAGCTGTAGTGTCTTAACGACCGTTCATTAATTGTTCATGGTTCATTGAACAAGCATGGGAAACAGTGTTTAATAAATCCTACCCGTCGTCCTCGGGTCAGAGTGACCCAGGCCCTGCATTTGGAGTGCTCCCCTCTGTGCTCGGGGTCAGAGTGACGCAGACAGCCAGCCAGCACCAGCAAGGTGTATGTTATTGTGTCTACTGTGAGTGGCGAGGTTGTGTTCGAGGGCTCCCCCTCTGTGCTCGGTGTCAGAGTGACCCAGCCAGCCACTAGCGAGGTGTATGTTTTTGTGTCTACTGTGTGAGGCGGGGCTCCCCCTCCGTCCTGGGGTCAGAGTGACCCAGGCCCTGTTTTTCGAGGAGTCCCCTCTGTGCTCAGGTCAGAGTGACCCAGCCAGCCAGCCACTAGTAAGGTGTATGTTATTGTGTCTACTGTGTGTGTGTGGCACTCCCCTGCGGTGAGAGCGAGGCAGTGAAAGAGGCTGTTTAAAGGCCTCCCGTCCTGTGTGCAGGTAGAGCAAGGCCCCTGAGTTCAGCGGTCCATGTAGTGCACATGGCTACACAAGCCCAGCGGTGCTCTGACAGGGGTGAACAGCAGGCACGGCTACACACGCCCGGACATGTCCCGCGGTGTGCAAGAGGGCAGCCAGCCAGCAGTGCATCAGGGGTGAACTGCACACGGCACACGGCTACACACTACCAGTGGCGCAACAGGGGCGAACGCATGCCTCGTTGATTCACCTAGTCTCCCTTGTAAGCTGGCCGTAGAGACAATACTAATATTGTCAGCAACGAACAAAGTCGTCAGCTCCCCCGTGCCATGTGCTCTTCCCTGCTGCTCAGTGGACCCAATCAGTGGACACAAGCCACCGCATTTCATCGCGGCGCAGGTCCTAGAACAGATCTTCTCCAGCGTCGATCAAGAAGACTACTCTGATTCCGAGGAGGAGGAAGAGGTTTCGGAAGACGAAGACGGGGAGGAATACAAGCGCGAGGAGGAGGCCGACGACGTATCGCAGTTGCTCTCTTCGGAGGAAGACCCGGAGGAAAACCCGGAGGAAGAGATGGCCTCCGCCCAAGCTGAAAGGGAGACGTTGCTGTCAAAAAACTGCAAAATCAAATGGTCCCCCGTGGCCTATCGCCGCAGCAACAGGGCCCGTGTGATCTGCCACGCTGAGCCGGCCTTGATGCCGAGCCCCACAGCCTTTGTCGTGTCGCGTGCCCACCTTCCACCTGTTCTTCACACCGGCAATAGAAAGGATAATTGTGGACATGACAAATCTGCAGGGGGCGAAAAAATATGGTGACGGCTGGCGAGCCATGGACGCCACGGACCTGCGCGCCTACGTAGGGCTGCTGATCCTAGTGGGCGTCTACAGGTCCTGAGACGAGGCTGCGGCCAGCCTGTGGGACGCGGAGAGCAACAGGACCGTGTTCCGTGCTACCATGCCGCTCAAGGTCTTTCACAAGTACTCGAGGTGCAGACGGATGACTGCCCACTGGCCCCTGGTCATCTTCCACAACATCCTTGACGTGTCCTACAACGCCTTTGTCATATGGCGAGAGATCAAGCCTGACTGGATGCCTGGGAAGCGGAACAAGAGGGTGTTCATGGAGCAGCTGGTAAAGGCAGCATCTCCCCCGCAAGAAGGCAGCATCTCCCCCGCACGGAAGCGGCGTCAGAGTTCTACGGCGGCTCGTGATCAACAACCTGAGGAGCCCATCCTACAGAGTGCTACGGCGGCTCGTGATCAACAACCTGAGGTGCCCTGCCTCCGACCCGCTCGCTGCCCCAGCCACCGCGGCAAGTAAGGGGAAGCGGTGTCAGCTCTGCCCACCAAAGAAGGACTCCAAGACACACACGGTGTGCTGCAGGTGTAGGAAATACATCTGCAAAGGCTGTTCACACGCATACTGTCACACTTGTGTCCATCGGGCGTTTAGCCAAGACGTGACAGGGTGACACGGGGTGTAGGCACAATACGAGGACGAGGGTTTAAACCCTTTACAATGAAGATCTGTGAAGTTATTTGGACTTTTACGAATTATCTTTGAAAGACATGGTCCTGAAAAAGGGACATTTCTTTTTTTGCTGAGTTTAGTTCTGACAGTGCAGCAATATCTAACATGTAATCTAACAATTCCACAACTACCTAATACACCCAAATATGGAGTAAAGGGTTGGAATAAGAATATATACATATAAATATATGGATGAGCGATGACAGAGCGGCATAGGCAAGATGCAATAGATGGTATAAAATACAATATATTCATATGGGATGAGTAATGCAAGATATGTAAACATTATTAGAGTGCCATTATTAAAGTGACTAGTGATCAATTTATTAACATGGCCAGTAATTTCAAGTCTCTATTTAGGCAGCAGCCTCTCTGTGTTAGGGATGTCTGTTTAACAGTCTGATGGCCTTGAGATAGAAGCTGTTTTTCAGTCTCTCGGTCCCTGCTTTGATGCACCTGTACTAACCTCACCTTCTGGATGGTAGCGGGGTGAACAGGCAGTGGCTCGGGTGGTTGTTGTCCTTGATGATCTTTTTGGCCCTCCTGTGACATTGGGTGATGTAGGTGTCCTGGAGGGCATGTAGTTTGCCCCCTGGGGCTGCGTTGTTCACCTTGCACCAGCCTTGCAGTTGTGGGAGGTGCAGTTGTCATACCAGGCGGTGATACAGCCCGACAGGATGTGTGTCTCAATTGTGTGTCTGTAAAAGTTTGAAGGTTTTAGGTGACAAGCCACATTTCTTCAGCCTCCTGAGGTTGAATAGGCACTGGTGTGCCTTCACCACACAGTCTGTGTGGGTGGACCATTTCAGTTTGTCTGTGATGTGTATGCCGAGGAACTTACCTTTCCTCTTTCTCCACTACTGTCCCGTCGATGTGGATAGGGGGGTGCTCCCTCTGCTGTTTCCTGAGGTCTACGATAATCTCCTTTGTTTTGTAGACGTTGAGTGAGAGGTTCTTTTTCTAACACCACATTCCAAGGGCCCTCACCTCCTCCCTTTAGGCTGTCTCGTCGTTGTTGGTAATCAAGCCTACTACTGTTGTGTCGTCTGCAAACTTGACGATTGAGTTGGATCTTGAGGAGGGGGCTGAGCACAGGAGGGGGCTGAGCACGCACCCTTGTGAGGCCCCAGTGTTGAGGATCAACGAAGTAGAGATGTTGTTTCCTACCTTCCCCATCTGGGGGTGGCCCGTCAGGAAGTCAAGAACCCAATTGCACAGGGCGTTGTTGAGACCCAGGGCCTCAAGCTTAATGATGAGCTTGGAGGCAATTGGCCTGCCATTGCACACATTAAATTCTAATGGCCAATACTTCACACGTTACTGAAAAAAATACTTCATTAGAATAAACATGAACATTTCAAAATAAACATCAAAAACACTCCCAAAATGGGAGAAACCAAATAACGAGAAGTGCATAACCTGTGCCTAAAATCTTGAACTGAAAGGCAAGTGCAATGTTTACAGCGGTGGAGAGTAGAATAAGAAACTTTCATTTCCACATAAATCATAGTGATAAACAGACTCATGCATTTGTCCTTTTACATGTTATGAAGTTATAAAATGTAATATTTTATTGAACTACATGATTAGCAAGCAATGTGTGTCGCAAACAATTAGACCAAGTCTGTTTCTGTGGGGAGAAATGGAGGGGGACAGAAAGTTTGCTGCTGAAATGCATTTGTATTTGCATACTGTAGTGTACATACTAATTCCTGCATCCCTTCACACTGTAGTATACTAACTTCTGTATCTCCACAGGTAAGGCCTTTGAGATCACCTACGTGCGGCTCAAGTTCTACACCAGCCGACCGGAGAGCTTTGCCATCTACAAGCGGACAAATCAGGATGGACCATGGGTGCCCTACCAGTACTACAGTGCCTCCTGTAGCAAGACCTACGGGAAGAATGCCAAGGGATATATCCGCCCGGGTGACGACGAGAGGATGGCATTGTGCACAGACGAGTTCAGTGACATCTCCCCTTTGACTGGGGGAAACGTGGCCTTCTCTACTTTGGAGGGACGACCCAGCGCATATAACTTTGACCAGAGCGCCGTGCTGCAGGTGAGGATGTGTGTGCGTACAGTGAGGGGGGAAAGTATTTGATCCCCTGCTGATTTTGTATGTTTGCCCACTGACAAAGAAATTATCAGTCTATGATTTTAAGTTTAAGTTTATTTGAACAGTGAGAGATCCAAAAAAATGCATGTCAAAAATTATATAAATAGATTTGCATTTTAATGAGTGAAATAAGTATTTGACCCCTCTGCAAAACATGACTTAGTACTTGGTGGAAAAACCCTTGTTGGCAATCACTGAGGTCAGACGTTTCTTGTAGTTAGCCACCAGGTTTGCACACATCTCAGGAGGGATTTTGTCCCACTCCTCTTTGCAGGGTTTCGAGGCTGACGTTTGGCAATTCAAACCTTCAGCTCCCTCCACAGATTTTCTATGGAATTAAGGTCTGGAGACTGGCTAGGCCACTCCAGGACCTTAAAGGTTGAGACCGAGTCTGCGTCTCTCACATGGGTAGGCAGACCATTGCATAAAAAATGAGCTCTATAGGAGAAAGTCCTGCCTCCAGCTCTTTGCTTAGAAATTCTAGGAACAGTAAGGAGGCCTGCATCTTGTGACCGTAGTGTATACGTAGGTATGTACGTCAGGACCAAATCGGAAAGATGGGTAGGAGCGAGCCCATATAATGTTTTGTAGGTTATAAGTATAACCTTGAGTTCAGCCCTTGTCTTAACAGGAAGCCAGTGTAGAGAGGCTAGCACTGGAATAATATGATACAATTTTGTGGTTCTAGTCTAGATTCTAGCAGCCGTGTATATCACTAACTGAAGTTTGTTTAGTGCTTTAATCGGGTAGCCGGAAACTAGAGCATTGCAGTAGTCTAACCTAGAAGTGACAAAAGCATGTGCAGTGTTACGTAGATGGAAAAAAGCTGTCCTTGAAACAGTCTTGATATGTTCGTCAAAAGAGAGATCAGGGTCCAGAGGAACTCCGAGGTCCTTCACAGTTTATTTTATATGACTGTACAACCATCAAGATTAATTATCAGATTCAACAGAAGATCTCTTTGTTTCTTGGAACCTAGAACAAGCATCTTTGTTTTGTCCGAGTTTAAAAGTAGAACATTTGCAGCAATCCACTTCCTTATGTCTGAAACACAGGCTTCCGGGGAGGGCAATTTTGGGGCTTCACCATGTTTCGTTGAAATATACAGCTGAGTGTCATCCGCATAGCAGTGAAAAATAACATTATGTTTCCGAATGACATCACCAAGAGGTAAAATATACAGTGAAAACAATAGTGGTCCTAAAACGGAACCTTGAGGAACACTGAAATGTACTGTGCAGTTGATTTGTCAGAGGACAACAAAGACAAACTGAGATCTTTCCGACAGATAAGTTCTAAACCAGGCCAGAACTTGTCCATGTAGACCAATTTGGGTTTCCAATCTCTCCAAAAGAACGTGGTGATCGATGGTATCAAAAGGAGCACTAAGGTCTAGGAGCACGAGGACAGATGCAGAGCCTCGGTCTGACACCATTAAATGGTAATTTACCACCTTCACAAGTGCAGTCTCATTGCTATGATGGGGTCTAAACCAGACTGAAGTGTTTCGTATACATTGTCTTCAGGAAAGCAGTGAGTTGCTGCACGGCACCTTTTCTAAAATGTTTGAAAGGAATGGGAGATTCGATATAGGCTGATTAGTTTTTTATATTTTCTTGGTCAAAGTTTGGCATTTTCAAGAGAGGCATTATTAGTCACACTTTTAGTGGGTTTGGTACACATCCGGTGGACAGAGAGCCATTTATTATGTTCAACATAGGAGGGCCAAGCACGGGAAGCAGCTCTTTCAGTAGTTTAGTTGGAATAGGGTCCAGTATGCAGCTTGATGGTTTAGAGGCCATTATTATTTTCATCAATGTGTCAAGAGATATAGTACTAAAAAAACGGAGTGTCTCCCTTGATCCTAGGTCCTGGCAGAGTTGTGCAGACTCAGGACAACTGAGGAATAACGTATTCAAAGGAATAGGCAGATTTAAAGAGGAGTCCGTAATTTGCTTTCTATTGATCATGATCTTTTCCTCAAAGAAGTTCATGAATTTATCACTGTTGAAGTGAAAGCCATCCTCTCTTGGGGAATGCTGCTTTTTAGTCAGTTTTGCGACAGTATCAAAAAGAAAATGTGGATTCTTCTTATTTTCTTCAATTAAGTTGGAAAAATAGGATGATCAAGCAGCAGTGAGGTCTCTTCGATACTGCACGGCACTGTCTTTCCAAGCTCATCGGAAGTCTTCCAGTTTGGTGTAGCACAATTTCCGTTTCAATTTTCTGGAAGCTTGCTTCTGAGCTCGGGTATTTTCTGTATACCAGGGAGCTAGTTTCTTATGACAAATGTTTTTTGTTTTTAGGGGTGCGACTGCATCTAGGGTATTGCGCAAGGTTAAATTGAGTTCCTCAGTTAAGTGGTTAACTGATTTTTGTACTCTGACGTCCTTGGGTAGGCGGAGAGAGTCTGGAAGGGCATCTAGGAATCTTTGGGTTGTCCGAGAATTTATAGCACCACTTTTGATGATCCTTGGTTGGGGTCTGAGCAGATTATTTGTTGCGATTGCAAAAGTAATAAAATGGTGGTCCGATTAGTCCAGGATTATGATGAAAAACATTAAGATCCACAACATTTATTCCATGGGATAAACTAGGTCCAGGGTATGACTGTGGCAGTGAGTAGGTCCAGTGACGTGTTGGACAAAACCCGCTGAATCGATTATGGCTCCGAAAGCCTTTTGGAGTGGGCCTGTGCACTTTTCCATATGAATATTAAAGTCACCAAAAATTTGAATATTATCTGCCATGACAACAAAGTCCAATAGGAATTCAGGGAACTCAGTGAGCAACACTGTATATGGCCCAGGAAGCCTATGTGACCCAAGGCCTTATTTTGGTGTTATGTAGCAACATTTGATCTACAAAATGGTTTATCATATACTGAATTTGAGGAACAATGGGAAAGTACTTTGCTTTGAAAGTTTATCAACTTGTAACCTCACTTTTGAGAACATTGACTTTGTTTTGGTACCTACTGGACAGCTCTTTTGGTCTACACCCATTCAGCATTGTTCACACCCTCTAAGCTTTAGCCCCACCCATCTCAGGGTTTATCTGAGGGGGTTGATTCTGTTCTAACAACAACAGTCAAGCACCCAAGCTAACATTGGCTAGCTTGCTAGATACTTCCAGACACAAATGAGAGAACGGCTCAATTACCATTTTTCTCACCCTAGCAGAGCTGGTTAGGGTGTTTTTATGTTATCCAGAGTGTTTGTGACTGCAACTGTGCTGCTGGCAACAATTTACACTTTTTTGCCAACATCAACTGACACCGGCCATATTCAACGGGCCATATTCAACGGGTGTTGACCGTTTGTAAATTTGTCAGTTATTCTGCAGTCTGGCACACTCAGACGAGAGTGCTCTGAAAATCGGAGTGAATTTACCAACTGCGTCTATCAACAGTTGTTGCAGTGACAAGCTATTGAAATGGTTACTGGAGCCTTAAATGGAGCCTTTTGTTAAGACATGTCACTAGCTAACTTCTGTCAAAATGAGAAATGTATCATATCTGAAAATATAGCCTGTGCTCTGATATCGGAGAAGATAGCTTACCAGCTATGTCTATCAACAGTTGTCACAACGACATTCTATTGAAATGGTTACTTCATAGTAGGCCACTATACCTATTTCGCCAATTGGCCTGGTTTACCACACGGAGCCCTGCTGATACATCTGCCGACGTAACAGCATGAGGGCGCCACAACAGACTTTCTTCCGTTGCAACACTCCTCAAAGGCCCTTCTTTTAGTTTGCTAGCCCCGGCCCGCTAGCTGCCTGAAGCCACTCACTGGACTCCTATGATCACTCGGCTACGCATACCTCTCACTAACGTCAATATGCTTTGTCCATTGCTGTTTTGGTTAGTATTTATTGCCTTATTTCACTGTAGAGCCTCTAGCCCTGCTCAATGTGCCTTAGTTAACACTTAGTTCCACTTCCCACACATGCGGTGACATCACCTGGTTTAAATGATATTTCTAGAGACAAAATCTCTTTCATCGTCACTCTATGCACAGATTCACCCCCACTGTATTCACATCCTACCATACCTTTGTTTGTACATTATGCCTTGAATCAATTCTACCGTGCCCAGAAATCTGCTCCTTTTACTCTGTTCTGAATTTACTAGACGACCAGTTATTTTAGCCTTTAGCCGTACCCTTATCCTACTCCTCCTCTGTTCCTCTGGTAATGTGGAGGTTAATGAAGGCCCTGCAATGCCTAGCTCCACTCCCATTCCCCAGATTCTCTCATTTGTTGACTTCTGTAACCGTAGAAGCCTTGGTTTCATGTATGTTAACATTAGAAGCCTCCTACCTAAGTTTGTTTTATTCACTGCCCTAGCACAATCTGCCAACCCGGATATCCTAGCTGTGTCTGAAACCTGGCTTAGGAAGATCACCAAAAACCCTGACATTTCCATCCCTAACTATAACATTTTCCGACAAGATAGAACTGCCCAAGGGGGCAAAGTTGCAATCTACTTAACCTGTTGCGACTCTAAGGGCAGTATTTTCATTTTTGGAAAAGAAACGTTCCCGTTTTAAACAGGATATTTTGTCAGGACAAGATGCTAGAATATGCATATAATTGACAGCTTTGGATAGAAAACACTCTAACGTTTCAAAAACTGTAACGATATTGTCTGTGAATATAACAGAACTGATGTTGCAGGCGAAAGCCTCAGAAAAATCCAATCCGGGAGTGCCCCAGGCTTTGAAAGCGCTGCATTCCAATGAGTCCCTATTGAGCTGTGAGTGTGCCATCAACGTATTCCCCAAGGTGTCTACAGCATTGTGACGTAGTTTTACGCATTTCTGTTGAAGAATAGCCGTAGGCGACCACATTGTGCAAGTGGTCACATTGCGGCTCCGAGAGAGATTCTTGTGTAAAATACAGAGGTAGCCATTACTCCAATCGGTCCTACTGAAAAACGAATTGTCCCGACGGATATATTATCGAATAGATATTAGAAAAACACTGTGAGGATTGATTGTAAAACAACGTTTGCCATGTTTCTGTCCATATTATGGAGCTAATTTGGAATATTTTTCGCCGTTTTCGTGACTGCAATTTCCGGGCGATTTCTCAGCCAACCGTGAAGAACAAAGGGAGCTGTTTCACCTACAAAAATAATATTTTGGGAAAAAATGAACTTTGGCTATCTACCTGGGAGTCTCGTGAGTGAAAATATCCGAAGTTCATCAAAGGTAAACGATTTAATTTGATTGCTTTTCTGATTTGTGACAAGGTTGCCTGCTGCTAGCAAGGCATAATGCTATGCTAGGCTATCGATAAACTTACACAAATACTTGTCTAGCTTTGGCTGTAAAGCATACTTTGGAAATCTGAGATGACAGGGTGATTAACAAAAGGCTAAGCTGTGCCTCAATATATTTCATTTGATTTTCATGAATAGTAATTTTTCTAGGGATATTTATGTCCGTTGCGTTATGCTAATTAGTTTCAGGCGACGATTACGCTCCCGCATGCGGGTTTGGGAGTCACAAGAAGTTTTAAGGGATAGCCTGCAGTGTTCTGTCTTACTATCCAGGTCTGTGCCCAAACAATTTGAGCTTCTACTTTTAAAAATCCACCTCTCCAGAAACAAGTCTCTTACTGTTGCCGCTTGCTATACACCACCTTCTGCCCCCAGCTGTGCCCTGGACACCATATGCGAATTGATTGCCCCCCATCTATCTTCAGAGATCGGGCTGTTAGGTGACCTAAACTGGGACATGCTTAACACCCCGGCCATCCTACAATCTACGCTTGATGCTCTCAATCTCACACAAATTATCAATGAACCCACCAGGCACAACCCCAAATCCGTAAACATGGGCACTCTCATAGATATCATCCTAACCAACCTGCCCTCTAAATACACGTCTGATGTCTTCAACCAGGATCTCAGCGATCACTGCCTCATTGCCTCAGTCCGAAATGGGTCTGCGGTCAAGCGACCACCCTTCATAACTGTCAAACGCTCCCTAAAACACTTCAGCGAACGAGCAGGCCTTTCTAATCGACCTGGCCCGGGTATCCTGGAAGGATATTTACCTCATTCCGTCAGTAGAGGATGCCTGGTTATACTTAAAGTGTTTTATCACAATCTTAACCTCTTGGATCTCTGGGGGCGCTATTTCATTTTTGGATAAAAAACGTTCCCGTTTTAAGCGCAATATTTTGTCACGAAAAGATGCTCGACTATGCATATTATTGACCGTTTTGGAAAGAAAACACTCTGAAGTTTCAGAATCTGCAAAGATATTGTCTGTAAGTGCCCCAGAACTCATTCTACAGGCGAAACCAAGATGATACGTCAACCAGGAAATGAGCAGAATCTCTGAAGCTCTGTTTTCCATTGTCTCCTTATATGGCTGTGATTGCGCAAGGAATGAGCCTACACTTTCGGTCGTTTCCCCAAGGCGTTTGCAGCATTGTGACGTATTTGTAGGCATATCATTGGAAGATTGACCATAAGAGACTACATTTTCCAAGTGTCCGCCTGGTGTCCCTGCGTCGAAATTGGAGCGTAAAGCCAGGTGCAATTATTTTTCCATTTGAGAGCAAGGAGAAACCAGGCTTCCACAAAGGATATATCATCGAAGAGATATGTGGAAAAACACCTTGAGGATTGATTCTAAACCACGTTTGCCATGTTTCAGTCGATATTATGGAGTTAATTTGGAAAAAAGTTCGCGTTTTGAGGGCTGAATTTTCGTTTTTTTTTTTTTTTTTTTTTTTTTTTTTTTAGCTAAATGTGATGTACAAAACGGAGCTATTTCTAATACACAAAGAATCTTTTTGGAAAAACTGAGCATCTGCTATCTAACTGAGTCTCCTCATTGAAAACATCAGAAGTTCTTCAAAGGTAAGTTATTTTATTTGAAGGCTTTACTTGTTTTTGTGATAGTTGCCTGCTAAATGCTAACGCTAATGCTAACGCTAAATGCTACGCTAGCTAGCTACTGTTACACAAATGATTGTTTTCCTATGGTTGAAAAGCATATTTTGAAAATCTGAGATGACAGTGTTGTTAACAAAAGGCTAAGCTTGAGAGATAGCATATTTATTTCATTTAATTTGCGATTTTCATGAATAGTTAACGTTGCGTTATGGTAATGAGCTTAGGTCTATAAATAGAATCCCGGATCCGGGTTTGGTCGTCGCAACAGGTTAAATAAGCATGGTCCATTCAAAAAATGTAGAACCAGGAACAGATATAGCCCTTGGTTCACTCCAGACCTGACTGCCCTTGACCAGCTCAAAAATATCCTGTGGCGTACTGCATTAGCATCGAATAGCCCACGCGATATGCAACTGTTCAGGGAAGTTAGGAACCAATATACACAGGCAGTTGGGAAAGCAAAGGCTAGCTTTTTCTAAAATAAATTTGCATCCTGTAGCACTAACTCCAAAAAGTTCTGGGACACTGTAAAGTCCATGGAGAATAAAGCACCTCCTCCCAGCTGCCCACTGCCATGAAGCTAGGAACACTGCCACCACTGATAAATCCGCGATAATTGAGAATTTCAACAAGCATTTTTCTACGGCTGGCCTTGCTTTCCACCTGGCTACCCCTACCCCGGTCAACAGCCCTGCACCCCTCACTGCAACTTGCCCAAGCCTCCCCCATTTCTCCTTCACCCAAATCCAGATCGCTGATGTTCTGAAAGAGCTGCAAAATCTGGACCAAATCAGCAGGGCTAGACAATCTGGACCCTCTCTTCCTAAAATGATGCACCGAAATTGATTGCAACCCCTATTACTAGCTTGTTCAACCTCTCTTTCATAACGTCTGAGATCCCCAAAGATTGGAAAGCTGCCGCGGTCATCCCCTCTCTTCAAAGGGGGAGACACTTTAGACCCAAAACTGTTACAGACCTATAACTATCCTACCCTGCTTTTCTAAGTTCTTCGAAAGCCAAGTTAACAAACAGATCACCGACCATTTCGAATCACACCGTACCTTCTCCCTTATGCAATCTGGTTTCCGAGCTGGTCATGTGTCCACCTCAGCCACGCTCAAGGTCCTAAACGATATCATAACTGCCATCAATAAAACACAGTACTGTGCAGCCGTCTTCATCGACCTGGCCAAGGCTTTCGACTCTGTCAAACACCACATTCTTATCGGCAGACTCAACAGCATTGGTTTCTCAAATGACTGCCTCGCCTGGTTCACCTACTACTTCTCTGACAGAGTTCAGTGTGTCAAATTGGAGGGCCTGTTGTCTGGACCTCTGGTCGTCTCTATGGGGCTGTCACAGGGTTCAGTTCTCGGGCCAACGCTCTTCTCTGTATACATCAATGATGTCGCTCTTGCTGCTGGTAATTCTCTGATCCACCTCTACGCAGACAACACCATTCTGTATACTTCTGGCCTTTCTTTGGACACTTTGTTAACCTCTAGCGTCGAGCAATCCCGTATCCGGGAGCGTAATCATAGCCTCAAGCTCATTACCATAACGCAACGTTTCCTATTCATGAAAATCGCAAATGAAATGAAATAAATATATTGAAACACAAGCTTAGCCTTTTGTTAACAACACTGTCATCTCAGATTTTCAAAATATGCTTTAACCAAAGCTACACAAGCATTTGTGTAAGAGTATTGATAGCCTAGCATAGCATTAAGCCTAGCATTCAGCAGGCAACATTTTCACAAAAACAAGAAAAGCATTCAAATAAAATCATTTACCTTTGAAGAACTTCGGATGTTTTCAATGACGAGACTCTCAGTTAGATAGCAAATGTTCATTTTTTCCAAAAAGGTTATTTGTGTAGGAGAAATCGTTCCGTTTTGTTCATCACGTTTGGCTAAGAAAAAAATCTGAAAAAGCAGTCACTACAACGCCAAACTTTTTACCAAATTAACTCCATAATATCGACAGAAACATGGCAAACGTTGTTTAGAGTCAATCCTCAAGGTGTTTTTCACAATTCTATTCGATGAAAAATCATTCCTGGCAGTCGGTTTGTCATCAGAGGCAAACGGAAAAATACTGCAGCTGGAGATTACGCAATAATTGCGACGGAGGACACCAAGCGACCACCTGGTAAATGTAGTCTCTTATGGTCAATCTTCCAATGATATGCCTACAAATACGTCACAATGCTGCAGACACCCTGGGGAAAACGTGGAAACGTAAGCTGACTCCTAGCTCCTCCACAGCCATATAAGGAGTCATTGCCATGAGGCGGTTTCAAAAAATGCAGCACTTCCTGATTGTATTTTTATCTGGGTTTTTTCTGTAACATCAGTACTGTGCCACTCACAGACAATATCTTTGCAGTTTTGGAAACGTCAAAGCTGTCAATTATATGCATAGTCGAGCATCTTTTCGTGACAAAATATCTTGTTTAAAACAAACGTTTTTCATCCCAAAATTAAAAGAGCGCCCCCTATAACCTCCAGACGAGCTTCAATGCCATACAACTCTCCTTCCGTGGCCTCCAACTGCTCTTAAATGCAAGCAAAACTAAATGCATGCTATTCAACCTATTGCTGCCCACACATACCCACCCGTCCAGCATCACTACTCTGAACGGTTCTGACTTAGAATGTGTGGACAATTACAACTACCTCGGTGTCTGGTTAGACTGTAAACTCTCCTTCCAGACTCACATTAACCTGTTGCGTCTACCAAACCCGGATCCGGGATTCTATTTACAGACCTAAGCTCATTACCATAACGCAACGTTAACTATTCATGAAAATCGCAAATGAAATGAAATAAATATGCCATCTCTCAAGCTTAGCCTTTTGTAAACAACACTGTCATCTCAGATTTTCAAAATATGCTTCTCAACCATAGGAAAACAATCATTTGTGTAAAAGTGGCTAGCTAGCGTAGCATTTAGCGTTAGCATTAGCGTTAGCATCCAGCACGCAAGATTTCAACAAAAACATAAAAGCCTTCAAATAAAATAATTTACCTTTGAAGAACTTCGGATGTTTTCAATGAGGAGGCTCTCAGTTAGATAGCAGATGCTCAGTTTTTCCCAAAAAGATTATTTGTGTATTAGAAATAGCTCCGTTTTGCACATCACATTTGGCTACCAAAAAAAAAACTAAAATTCAGTCCTCAAAACGCGAACTTTTTTCCAAATTAACTCCATAATATCGACTGAAAACATGGCAAACGTTGTTTAGAATCAATCCTCAAGGTGTTTTTCACATATCTCTTCAATGATATATCGTTCTTGGAAGCATGGTTTCTCCCCTCAATCAAATGGAAAAGTACAAGCAGCTGGCGTTTGCGCACCGAATTCCATGCAGGACACCAGGCGGACACTTGGAAAATGTAGTCTCTTATGGTCAATCTTCCAATGATATGCCTACAAATACGTCACAATGCTGCTAACACCTTGGGGGAACGACAGAAAGTGTAGGCTCATTCCTTGCGCAATCTTGGTTTCGCCTGTAGAATGAGTTCTGGGGCACTTACAGACAATATCTTTGCAGATTTTGAAACTTCAGAGTGTTTTCTTTCAAAAACTGTCAAGAATATGCATAGTCGAGCATCGTTTCGTGACAAAATATTGCGCTTAAAACGGGAACGTTTTTTATCCAAAAATGAAATAGCGCCCCTAGAGATCAGAGGTTAAGCATCTCCAATTCAAAATTGCATCTAGAATCGGCTTCCTATTTCGCAACAAAAGCATCCTTCACTTATGCTGCCAAACATACCCTCGTAAAACTGACTATCATACCGTTCCTTGACTTCGGTGATGTAATTTACAAAATAGCCCCCAACACTCGACTCAGCAAAGTGGATAAAGTCTATCACAGTGCCATCCGTTTTGTCACCAAAGCCCCATATACTACCCACCACTGCAACCTGTATGCTCTCATTGGCCCTCACTACATATTCGTCGCCAAACCCACTGGCTCCTGGTCATCTATAAGTCTCTGCTAGGTAAAGCCCCACCTTACGTCACTGGTCACCATAGCAGCACCCACCCGCAACACACGATCCAGCAGCTTTATTTCACTGGTCACCCCCAAAGCCAATTCCTCATTTGGCCCCATTTGGCCTCACCCCCCTTATCCTACCTCATTTGCAAACACTGTATATAGACTTTCTCTATTGTATTATTGACTGTATGTTTGTTTATTCCATGGTTAACTCTGTTTGTGTCGCACTGCTTTGCTTTATCTTGGCCAGGTCACAGTTGTAAATGAGAACTTGTTCTCAACTAGCCTACCTGGTTAAATAAAGGTGAAATAAAATGTTTTGAAAAATAGTGTTGTCTTTTGTTAAGACATGTAGCTAGCTAATTAAACAATGAACCATAATCTCAATTTGTGACGTTACTACCCTACATGAACCTTCAGGTAGCTAACCAACCAGGTTCAGTGTTAGCTAACAGTACACTCTAACTTGAAATTAAATTGACTTTCTGTCGAAATTAGAAACGTGTAATATCTGAAACTGTAGCTAGCGAGACTAACTTACCCATATACGTAATGGATGGACGCTTCTCCCTGTCACGGATGCCATGGTTGCCTTTTTGTTTTTGCCATCTCCTTAGCTATCGTACTCTAATTCCACTGATTTTATAACTTGGTCCTCCGGAAAATGGAGAGCAACACTTATCAATTATACTATGCAATACTTTTTTTTTAAGGCCGCTTTAGACAGGATTACCTACACATACTGACAAGCTCAAATAGACAGAAGCGTGCTATATTGCAGACCAATCCAAACTCATCTCTCGGCATTTCCAGCCCACTCATTATCTCAGCCAATCATGGCTAGCAGGAAGGTCTGTCTTTTTCTGTGGCTAAACCAACTAGGCTCGTAATTGTACAATTTATTTGTATTTATGGCATACATGGCATACAAGTTTGTTATTAAGGAACATTAAAGTTCACCTGTTCCATGAGGCATTTCTGCCAATAGGCACATTTTGATTGAAAAAAAAAAAAGTTTATTCAAATTGCTCTCCTGTGAAGTATTGACCCATGACATGCGCCTAGTTTCTTGAAACGAGTCACATATATTCATGAGCTCCATTTGACTGAAAGCTCTTTGAAACGCCTATGTCAAGCAACTTGGATACAGTGAGCAGTGTTGCAGTACAATCATTTTAAGCAAATTTGGTGATACACAAACAACTCAAACAACATTGAAATTGCATCAATTATATGTATCCTGTTTGGCATGTCTTTTGCGATGTGGTTCACATTAACACTGACACATTTGTTGATCTTTGTTCCATGCTGGCTGAAGACCTAGATAGCCTAGTTAATACCAGCCACGAATGAAAGGGGAACCTTATCCGTATATTTTCCATAGATTAATAGGGTAAACTTTTAATTACATTTGCTGACACCCTACAGTCAAATTTTGGCAACAGTAGATTAGCCATCTAGCTAGATTAACCACCTCCCTCTGCAAACATGCCTTGTACGAAGTTGGTACTTATTTAAATTTGGTAAGAGAATATCATGTTACCATTGGTGTTTTAAAATGTGAGTGACCTTGTCCACTTAATAAGTAATCCAAGTGTTTGACATGGGGGAGGGGACCAGTAACTTTATGATCAAACATTATGTAGAAGCAACGGTCCTTTTTTATGCTTTGATCTGGTTTTCTTCAAATATCATCACATTTTTACTGTGCATGACCTGTAAGGTGTCTGTGACCAACAGATGCGTATCTGTATTCCCAGTCATGTGAAATCCATAGATTAGGATCTGATGTCCTTATATGAACTGTAACTCAGGAAACTCTTTGAAATGATTACATCTTGTGTTTTCATTTTTGTTCAGTGTAGCATGTTCAAGACTAGGAAGTGTATATAGCTTGCACCAACGGTGTTACTCATTAACACCTCATACAGTATTGTTTGCCATTACAAAAAGAAGTCTACATCTCCTGACAAGGTTCCTCATGTTGCATTAAGAACATTACAATAACAAGTCTTTATTTCAGTCAATAACGTTCAAATACATTTCTCACAGTCGGAGCTGGTTATTTTCCGAGTTCCCAGTTGTTTTGAACGCACTGAAGTCGGAAGTCCAAGTTCCCAGTTATTTTGAACGTGTCATTAGCACAAGGCAATCTTGAAGGAGAAACGGGGAGAAAATGTACACAGTAAACGATGACAAATTATGAGGAAATAATGCACCTGCCTGCTGACTCTCTTCCCTCAACAGAGGCACTCACTGCCTGCAGTCCAAAGACTTAAAAGACACACCCTATCCACTCAGCCCTAAAATTAAGTGGACACTTCTGATGACATATCATGACGTCTGACGAGTATGCATTTGCATGGCGAGGGAGGAAGGAATAATTTTTAAATGGACCACCCTTGACCGGAAATTCATCACTCCTTCATCCCGCAATGATTGTGTTTTCAGCCACCTGTGGTGCTTTATATGCATTATTTTCAATTATGAGTTTGTCTACTTATATTAAATATATAATTATAAATATATTCCTGCTGTATGATTTGCTAGCAAATTAATGAACTAATGTTAGCCCGCCTAGCTGGAACCTCTGAAGAAGGGAAATGCTTGATTTCTACAATTTCCAAAAGATAACCAAACAAAAACATTTTTACCTTTTTACAACTTATTTGCATTAATTTTAACTTACACTTGTCTGTTGACGTCTCCATTGAGGTTGTTTTTAAGTTTTTGCAGACTTTTCTTAGCGGATGTACGTCGCAAAATTGAATTATGGGTTGTGTGTGTGCTTCTGCAATTGTATGTGAAAGATATTGTGTTGGACATGCAGACTGTTTCATGCTCAATAAATAGATAATAGACTTCAAAGGCTAGTCAGCTCAGTGAAATGCTGTTATCCTTAAATCAAACAGAACACTATGTTTCCTGTTTATTATAGTACCTTGTAGATGGCTATTAACAGATAAACAGTAGAGAAGCATTATTCTATCCATTTACAATGTGACTTGCAGTCATGTACCTTTCTATAGACTTGACAATCCCCTCACCCCTTACTTTTTATGGTCATTAGAAGAGTAGACATGATCCCAATTTTAGCTTCAAGACGCCAACAATTAAAAAAATATGACACTAGTTTAAAACAGTCAGTGGATAGTGCTAAAACAGCGACGTCGACTCTCTATTTCTCGGCTATCTTTATGCACATTGTGGGGAACAAAGCTCCATGCTCTAACAACAATTACAGTAATCCCAAAACATTTTTTTGTGAGATTGGGAAAACACCTAAAACACATTTGCTACACATTTTTAATATTCAAACAAAACCCTTTATCCTCTTACTTCTACCCCCTCCTTTTTTGAAAATTCTGTTAAAAATCGCGCAACTTTTCAGCGTCCTGCTACTCATGCCAGGAATATAGTATGTGCATATGATTAGTATGTGTGGATAGAAAACACTCTGAAGTTTATAAAACTGGTTAAATCACGGCTGTGACTATAACAGATCGTGTGTTTCATTGAAAAACGCAAGAAAAACTGCTCTCTGAAAGCTAAAAATAATTTCCATAAGTCACTTCCACCAGTTATTAAAAGAGAACAGAATTTAATGGCGATCTACCTGCAATTCATACAAATTCCGCACGATGGCGCCATTGTCCTAATTTTCAATAGAAGGATTTTCCAACAATTAATTCAATCTGACCTCCATTTTCCCAGTCTTCACCCGGATGCAGTTGAGGGAGATATCAGATGGCATTGTTTTTGCAAGTGAAGACCTATTGAAAAGACATCGCCCTGTAATCATTTTGATAGATTATAAACGTTTACTAATACCTAAAGTTGGATTACAAAAGGATTTCGAAGTGTTTTGTGAAAGTTTATCGTCGACTTTTTTAATTTAAAAAAATTACGCAGCGTTTAAAAACGATGATTTTTTCTGAATGACACAGATCCCATACAAAGCTATTTTGGGTATATATGGACCGATTTAAACGAAAAAAAGACCCAATAGTGATGTTTATGGGGCATATAGGAGTGCCAAGAAAGAAGCTCGTCTAAGGTAATGAATGTTTTATATTTTATTTCTGCGTTTTGGGTAGCGCCGGCTATCGCAAAATCTGTTGTTTACGTGTCGAGCTGGCATTTTGGGGGGTGCATGCTATCAGATAATAGCTTCTCATGCTTTCGCCGAAAAGCATTTTAAAAATCTGACTTGCTGGCTAGGTTCACAACGAGTGTAGCTTTAATTCAATACCCTGCTTGTGAATTTTGATCAAAGATTGAGTTGTAACGAGTACATTTAGCATTTAGCGTAGCGCATTTGCATTTCCAGGGGCATACTTGAGACGTCTGCGTCTCAAGTATGGTCAAGAAGTTTTAAGTAACATCTACACATGTTGTAAATTGCTTAAAAGCATAGTTCGAAACAAGATTCACGATAGAAATGAGCGGATCATCCAGAGCCGTGGTCTTGTGGGCAACACTCCCAGCAACAAGCCAATAGGCGGAGATGGGAATTGAACCCATAGTATGTTCTTCCCCAACTGGAGACCAGGTTCAATTTCTGTCTAAATAAAGCAAAAATACTGAAGGTAGAGTGGAATTCCATAAAGTTAATGAGAGGTTTATTAAATCAGGAGTCACTCGTGTAAATTAACTTGAGTTTGATTGTAATTTGTACTCTGTGCAAAGTAAGACATTCAGACACTCAAAACCATGCCTATCATATCTCCCAACATGCTTTATTGCAGGTTGCAACCTAGACCCCACCCCTTCCCATCCCCCAACACAAAGACAGAAACACACCATCAACCACTCCACTAAACCAACCATGCCTGACTGACTAATTAATTGATGAACAGATGATTGTTGCCTGTTTTTTTATTGAATGTGTAGTTTGTTGTTTTTTAAAATGTTTTATTATTTCATTAACATAAATTGGATATATAATTTATTGTTTTAGATGTTTATAATATGGAATTGTCACAACTTCCGCCGAAGTCGGGTCCTCTCCTTGTTCGGGCGGTGGTCAGTGTCGCCGGTCTTCTAGCCATCGTCGATCCACTTTTCATTTTCCATTTGTTGTGTCTTGATTTTTGACACCTGGTTTCAATTCCCTCATTTACTTATTGTGTTTTTAACCCTTTGTTCCCCCCATGTCTTTGTGTGGGATTGTTTATTGTAGTGTTTGTGCACATTCCCCGTGAGCTCACGACGGGTTATTTTTGTGCCCATTTATCTTGTTCTGGATGCCGTTGGTTTTGCTTATTAATACATCTCTGGTTATTACCTAGTTCTGCTCTCCTGCGCCTGACTTCTCTGCCGAAAATTACGCACCCCAGTACAGAAATTGTTATTTTCATGCATTTAGGAAAAAATTTGTAAATTTACCTTTATTTCAGGTTTATGTTTAGATGTGTTTTTACATGCAGATTGATCTTGTGCGGTACGAAGATAATAACATACATTTTTCTAAACTTCCAAGTAGTTGGATGTATGGCCCCCTTTCCTGAGAGGGGTTCTCCAATTTAAATGGTTAATGTTGTCTCCTTTGTCCTAATTCTCCCTAATTTGGCAGTCACTCTAAATGCAGATTGTGGATGATTAAACCTTCCAATTGTTGGCTGTCCTGACTCTGGATGGATTCCAATGCAAATCTATATCATTACACAAGCCAGCATAATGTGACTTCCATAATTGACATGCCTGATGTGGCCTGCAAACCAGAAGTTTTAGACAAATGTATTAACTGAAAACTGAACTGTTGATCTACATAACCATATGATTTTGTAACATGAGATTACATTTTGAAGAATATATAAACCCTAAACACTTATATTGTTGAGACTACAGGAATATAAAGTATTGAATGCAATAATGAGTTCTCTGTCACTAGCAAACACAGTCATGGGTGGTAAATCCTGCATTCACTAAAGGCTACCCTGAGATCTGCAGATCGTCGCTTGAATTTGCATAGATCCCTGTGTGCCATAAAATGAACATTGCTATTAACACCCATGACTTTGTTTGTTAATGACAGAGAGTTAGTGATTGTATTCACGTGCATTCTAATTTCTAGTATTAGCTCTGTCAAATGTGATGTGTGTTGAAATACCAGAAGGTCTGTATTTGACTGTCTATTTAATTTCTTAGTACAGACAAATTATGTCTATAATTTATACGCCACCTCAGGCTGTTTTAACAACTTAAGTAAGAGAATAGACAGTTACCATTGGTGTATTAAAATGGCATATAGGGTCATGCCAATCTATTCCCTTAATAATCCCTTAGATCTGGTTTTATACATTATCATCCAATTTCACAAAAAACATGATATTGACTCCATTCTAATTCCATTCCAAGGATGTTATTATTTTCCAATTCAAATTCAATTCCAACTCCATGCCAATAATGGTTCTTGTTCAATTCAAATTCAGAGTCAAAATTATAATTAAATTCCATTTAAGTGATGAGTTTCTTTTACAATTTAAATTGAACCCAATCATGAATTTGACACATCCACAGGCTTCCACACATTTCAGGAACGTTTTACATTACATTTAAGTAATTTAGCAGATGCTCTCATTTACAGGAGCAATTAGGGTTAAGTGCCTTGCTCAAAGTCATATCAGCAGATTTTTCACCTAGTCTGCTCGGGGAATCAAACCAGCAACCTTTTGATTGCTGGCCCAACACTCTAAACGCTATGCTACGTAAATGCCACATCAAGAACCTCATACTTAACTCAAAGATTCTTTATCGGGCAAGAGTTCTCCAAGGAACCTTAACAGCTGAGGAGCTGTTAGTGATTTGGACACTGAAAAACTTGAAGCTCTCAACCCATTCAGTTCACCCCAGTTTCCTGTAGTTCTCGATCAGTTCCTAGGTTTTAGTGATGTTGAGGAAGAGATTGTTGTTCCAGTCCCACACTGCCAGGTCACTGACCTCCTTCATGTAGTCTCATTGTCACTGGTGAGCAGACCTACCGCCGTTGTGTCATCACCAAATTTGATGATGGTGCTGGAGTCATGCGTGGCCACACAGATGTGGGTGAAAAGGGAGTACAGGAGGGGCCTAAGCACACCCCTATGCGGTCCCCATGTTGAGAGTCAACGAGGTGAGGTGATTTTCCCTATTATCTTCACCTGGGGTCGACCTATCAAGAAGTCCAGCATCAGTTTGCAGAGGCCGGTGTTCAGTCCCAGGGTCCTAAGCTAGGTGACACATTTGGAGGAGACAATGGAGTTGACCACTGAGCTGTAGTCAATGAACAGCATTCTCACATAGGTGTTCCTCTTATGTAGGTGGGTGAGGGTGGTGTGGAGTGCAATTGAGATTGTTTCGTCTATGGTTGTGTTGGGGTGGTATGCACATTGGAGTGGGTTTAGGACAGGGATGTGCAACTGGTGAGTCATATGCCGGGACCAATAAAAAAAAATATATATATATACAGTACTAGTCAAAAGTTTGGACACACCTACTCATTCAATGGTTTTTCTTTATTTTTACTATTTTCTACATTGTAGAATAATAGTGAAAACATCAAAACTATGAAATAACACATGGAATCATGTAAGGGGGGTGTATGAATGAGCGTTTGCAGACCAACGAGCCACAGCGGCCCCTCATAATGAGTTATATTTAAATTATTATTTTATTACATCTATATTAAAATATGAAACTTTTTTGAGGCACCCAATGCTATGGTTTATCATATTGGGCTACTTCTGTAGGATTAGATGGGGCTGAGTGACGACGGACCAGGCTTAGCTGTTTGTCTGCAGTTCGTGTCTAACTGTAATATGTCCTCCTTAATTTCCTGTTAACTCCTGTAGAGCAGAGAGAGAACCCCTGAGATCAAGTCTGTATTGGGAAATGTCCCTATAACATTCCCACCTATATATTCAAGGCTTCGGCTTTTAAGGCTACCCATGCTTAAGGTTGACTGATTTGATATGTAGAGTGTAATGTATGAATACAATCTATATTTGGATGATTATGTTGTAATACTCTTGAAAGAAGCCACACAGCTCCATGATATACAACTAATCCCTCCACACACACGTGTTTTATAGGCATTATGAGCAAGGTCTTAGGGGGCCTGGCTCGCCACACCTAACCTCCTTGCCGTCCAAATAACATTTTGAAATATTGAGTATTTATTTGAGTTAGATGCAAATCGAACAAAAGACGCATCAGTCTCATTTAAAGCACCTACCTCATGATGCCATCTATTTTGTGAAGTGCACCAGTCCCTCCTGCAGCAAACCACCCCCACAACATGATGCTGCCACCACCTTGCTTCACGGTTGAGGTGGTGTTCTTCGGCTTGCAAGCGTCCCCCATCTCCTCCAAACATAACGATGGTCATTATGGCCAAACAGCTTTATTTTTGATTCATCAGACCAGAGGATATTTCTCCAAAAGTACACTCTCTGTCCCCATGTGCAGTTGCAAACCGCAGTCTGGCTTTTTTATGGTGGTTTTGGACCACTGGCTTCTTCCTTGCTGAGCAGCCTTTCAGGTTACTTCAATATAGGACTCTTTTGACTGTGGCTATAGATACTTTTGTACCGGTTTCCTCCAGCATCTTCACAAGGTCCTTTGCTGTTGTTCTGGGATTGATTTGCACTTTTCACACCAAAATAAGTTAATCTCTAAGAGACAGAACGCATCTCCTTCCTGAGCGGTATGACGGCTGCGTGGTCCCATGGTGTTTAAACTTGCGTACAATTATTTGTACAGATGAACGTGGTACCTGTTTGGAAATTGCTCCCAAGGATGAACCAGACACCTCCAATTGACTCAAATGATGTCAATATGCCTATCAGAAGCTTCTAAAGCCATGACATCATTTTCTGGAATTTTCGAAGCTGTTTAAAGGACCAGTCAACATAATGTATGTAAACTTCTGATCCACTGGAATTGTGATACAGTGAAATAATCTGTCAGTTAACAATTGTTGGAAAAATTACTTGTGTGATGCACAAAGTAGATGTCCTAACCGACTTGCCAAAACTTTTTAGTTTGTTAACAAGAAATTTGTGGAGACTCCAACATAAGTGTATGTAAAAGTCTGACTTCAAATTTATCTGATGCTGTCTGGACCAAAAGAGCATGTCACACCTTTTCTGGCCAGACATCATCAGATACATGGGCTTTCATATAGAGGGGTGCTGTTTTGCTAGCTTGGATGCTTTCTCTGTTGACATAGTTTTAGGAGAGAGGAAGAGGCGAAGCGAGAGGGTTCACTCTCGCCAAACTCTGTCCAGAATAAGCCAAATGTGTTTCTGTGGGCATAATATGCAGACCTGTGCTTGTCGCCTGCCTTCCCGCCTTTGGTACAAAGACTCCCATTGTTTGGGTGGTGACATGAGCATCTTGTCATTATATACAGATCTTTGGTGTCAGCCTCTTGGAAATTGGAAGGGAAAGTTGGCAGGTCCCCTAAAGTAAATTGATGTTTTACCAAAATTATATAATTATTCCAGTCTAAATAAAAGTATTATATATATATATATATATATATATATATAACACCAGGGAGCAAGAAAATAGCTGTGGATTGTTTCAAATCACAAGTGTGTAACCCTATGCCTGTTTGGGGAGCCCGCAATTTGGGTATTGCATGTGGCAACAGGTCAAGCTGATTGAGTTACGGCTGTCAGTGATAATCTAAAATATGTGTGAAGATATTGTGTCTTGAGTATAATTTAAAATGTTGAGACAAGAAGAAGGGGAGTGGTGTGTTGCGAAGATATGGCTTGTCTCTCTCCAGAATGCATGCACTTAGCTCTCCAGAATGCTCTCAGCTGTCTCCCGCCAATTCTTGCGTATTCATTGTTTCATTGTATAAATTGTTTGCCTTTTAATAGTTTTTTTAAATCAATTCCCCATTTACATACTGTATGTCACCAGTAGGCCTAGTAAATGTACCTTTTAATCCTCCATCATTTTGTTGCATTCATTTCTGTTAATGCATGTATTAATTAGTCATTTACCATTCTCATTCTCAGACTGGAAGCGTTGTTTGCGGAGTTCACAACCTGCTACACTTGTGAGCAACAAGTTGTGGTTTAATTTCATAACCATTATGAGTTTTGTCCATTTTTTTCTATGTCTTTTATTTGGAGTGCTCCATGTGCGCAATGAGCATGTGTCTGGTTTCTCTTTCCTGATAACGTTAAGGAGCAAGCTCCTGAACATGCACAGATGTAGGTCTGTCTGTCCTGCTGCGTGCAAAAGAAGGAAAGTACCCATTTGGTTATGTCTAATTCATGATTGTCATAACTCCATGTCCACCGCTAATAAGCTGAGCTTCTCAGTCATTTTTTCTTCACCTCACACATTAAGTTAACAGTCTGTTTTTTTTTTACATCCATTGCGAATGTTAGAAACATTGTTCAAATACTGAGGAACTAACACTCCCGGCCTCGATGATCACCAAGCCTCGGTGTGATAGAGCAGAATATCATGATCTGATGATTCCGTATATCCAGTGGTAATGGCATAAAAAAACAGCCGTCTGTCCCAAGCTCACTGGTGCGGGGAAATATGAGGGCCCAGGGGTAGGCTAGTTACAGTTTTTTCTGAATGCTTAAACACCAACAGTGATTCTTGAAGCGTCTCTGAAACCATTAACACTTGTAGCCAATGCGTGTACCAAGTGTGCCAAACTGAATGCACGTTCTCTGCTTTGCACTCAGTTTGTAATTTTATAACACACTTTTTGCAAAGCTGTAAATACAGCTAACGGCTTTATTAAAAAAGTTGACCTGTTCTATTGGTCAGCATGTCGAGAAAGAAATGGCCTATTCCAAACACACTCTGGGACAGATCACAACAGATCAGAACGTTTAGCTGAAAATGTTGATAACCTGTTATTTATTCACATTATAACTTCAGCAGTGCACATGAAGCAGTAGGCTACTCACGAATGTTTGTTCCATAATGCAATTAGCACACCACACATGCATGTGGTTTATGTGACAGACATTAAAATATCTGTTAAGAATTTAGGAAGAGGGGGGGGGGGATCTAAAGATGCAACACCTAGCATGGGTTGCTAATATGACTAGAATTGTGCCTAATGCTGATGAACAATGACAGAAAGTTGACTTCAAAACTAATAAAACATGAGAGAAACTGGGTACTGGTTTCAATGGTATATGGAAGTCTTTATAAAATAATTGCCTCAACAGATATGGTTGGATTTTTTTTTTGGAGGCTACTTTGAAGCAAGGTAACGTGCCTCCATAACGTGTAAATAAATGTTCAGGTTTCAAACAAGTATATGTTTTCAAAATGTGTACAGCCTCCAGCTCATTGCAAAGTTGTGTGTGACAAGCTGATGAAGCCTGCCTTCCGTTGCCTACACAGCAAATTCTCCAGTGTAATAAATAACTATTTTACACAGAGTGTTAAATCAACAGTGAAAGTGTTAAATCTGTGGACCTGGAACACTGACAAATTAACACATTGCTTGGTGTAGGGTTTCCCAAACTTGGTACTTGGGACCCCAAGGTGTGCATGTTTTGGGTTTTGCCCTAGCACTACACAGCTGATTCAAATAATCAACTAATCATCAAGCTTTGATAATTTGAATAAATTGTACAGTGTTTGTGCAAAAAGTTTGGGAAATGCTGGTTTTGTGTAAAGCCTTATTCAAATATTTCACAGAGTGCCTTGCCTTTTGAGTAAATTGTGGAGATATCAACCATGGCTGTATTTGTTATTGACAGAAAGATGCTTGTCATTGTGAATCATCATGTATTGCTCCCTTGAACTTTATCAAGTGTGATCAGAAATAAATATGTCATCATAAAAAAATACTTATTTAACAATGCCATGTGTATTTGTTAAACCCCTATTGTGAGGGTCTCTTTGTTCCTTGTGCTGTTATGTTTGATACTGGATCTCTGAAGTATGCTTTGAAATTTCTAAACAGTTTGCTTTGAAGCAGTGTGCCAATAACTATACCACTTTATTAGAAACACATGCTCAATTACTTCTTTATTTATTCGTAGGGGACAATGCACATTAATCAACATCAATATTAAAATAATTCAACATCCATGTGAATGTGCCAGGGTTAGCCAAAAGATAATTTGCACCTGTAGTTCCTGGACAGGTAAGGGCCTTTACACAGCCACTATGCAAATACTCATTAAAACAATGTAAAATAGAAATACATTACATCCAATAATATATCATTCTAATCAACAACACCATCAGCTGCCGTCTTACATATGAGGAACCACCGATAAGTCATGTGTACAGGTTTGGATAGATTTGAGCCATGTTTTCAATGTACATTTTTAAATACAATAAGTCAGTGCATCTTCTCAAGTCCATGGCATTGCATTCCAGTATATTGTAGCTCTAACAGAGAAGACCGATATGACCGATTTTACTCTGTCGAAAAGGGACAATGCAAACCCCTCTAGATACTGCCATTGTTATCCCGGAGGTGCTTTCCTTGAGCATGATAAGCCAACATAGGGGTGGAGGGGCAAAACCATGCAGGATCTTAAAGACAAGGCTTGCATCTACATACTCCTTAAAGCTATCCGGACTAAATACATGATGTTTGTATATGATATGTACTGTTTGTTTGTAGTGTTTGTTTGTAGAGTGATTCAATTGGTTTCAAAATAGTAGCTCCTGCTTGTGACCAGTATGTGAGGCAACATCTCAGATGTGAGAAGATCATATAGCATGCATGTATAGTTTGGTGGCACCCAGAGGAAACCTAAAGTTGGATAATCCAAACTTTGGATTAGAGTCCAAAATGACACTGAGATACATGAAGTTAGACACAAGTTTCAGATTCTCCCTATGAACAAGAAAAGCTTGTTGGGAAGAATCAATGGATTTCTTAGAGAAGTACATAAAAACAGTCTTGTCGATATTTAAATACAGGCAAGAATTAGTCAACCACTTGGAAACATGTACCGTAGCTTCCGTTAACTTATTAACAACTAGTTGTCTATTTTTTGAGTGTTCAGACAGAACTGTATCATCTGCATACATCGGCATGTTAACTTGTGGGCAAGCAAGTGGGAGATCCTTTATATAGATGGTAAACAGAAGGGGGCCTAATATTGACCCTTGTGGGACCACAATGTTATAGTAAAGAGAGTCCGACTGAGTGTCGCCCAAACGTACCATTTGACTTCTGTTTGTCAGATAGGAATATATCCAACTAATGACTTCAGTGGACACAATAAGGGAGGATAGTTTGGATAGGGGGACCTCATGATTCACAGTTTCAAATACCTTTTAAAGATCTTAAAAGACTGTGTCGACTTCACAGCCTATATCCAGTTTAGATTTAATGCACTCCAGAAAATAGCAATTGGCTGATTCGGTAGAATAGTTCGTTCTGAATCCAAATGAGTTAGAATCCAATTGACCTTTAATTTGGGATGTTTTTTTTACTTTTCAGCTCCTCTCCCAGTTTGTTGAGATTTTCCAAAATCACTTTGCCATTTCCTTCTGCTTCATTGATCACTGTGTTAAAGAACTCTGCTTTTGCTTTTTTATATTCCTTACCACCTTACTTCTCAGTGCTGTAAATATGCAGCTGTCAAGGAAGGATCCCGTTCTCTCATATGCCACCAGGGGTCCTCGTTGAGCCATGGTAGAAAGTTTTTCCGTCTTGGCTTACGTTGATATTTCCTAGTAAAAGCAAGTACCCCTGACCGAGGTGTGCAATTCGGGTCCGGGCTCAATGAGTGCAGAGTTAAACGTTTGACTCCGCCCATGTTTGACCCTACTCCCTCCCACCTTTTTTTGGTCCTGTTCATCTGAGGTTTGACAATGACACACTGAGTACAAACGCACACGTTGAATACAAACATATTTCATTTTTGAAGATCGTAAGAAATATTATATTAAAGTGGTACCTGCAGATGTGTTGTAACACTTTGCTTTAGGACAAGCTACTGATATTGTTGCAGTGAACAACAGACTTGTTATTTATATCATGTACTGTTAAAATTATGTTGATTAATGTTATAACTTTGTAATTATATTATTTTGTCATGACGTTGCCCTCTTTGGGTACAGCAAGCCCCATCCCCCACTCCCTGCCTCCTACAACTAGGCTGCTGTGGTCAGAAAGGTCGTAAATTCCAGGAAGATCCTGCCTCATGGCCACACAGTATAGAGACCGAGTGAAGTTTCATAGAGAACAAAGGAATTTCTTCCACCTCGCAGAACTTGAGGTCCGAACAACATTTATGTTCTGGAGAAGGTATAAAAGATCGGTGAAGAATCCAGCTATGAACTGGTCCGTTTGTTACAACTTACTAAGCTCATGGGGAGACGGTGCGGCCACATTACCATAACGCTGTTTATATAACAGCCTCAGATATGAGGTTTACATCTAATTGTTGTATAAGATGAATGAGTGAGGATGATACTGTTTGTAAAATTGTGTAATGTGATTTTGGACTGTTTAATGAAGGAAACGCCAATTCCCTTTTGGGTTTAACTAAATCAGAGGACCGCCCATGAGCCCAGTTAGGGTCGGGCATCCTGGGACATGAATGGTTCCTTGAGGATAATATGTTCCTCTTCATCCAGACCATCATACAACCATAGTAATTTAAGGGTTGTAATGCAGTCTTCCCTGTCCATCCCAATTACACTAAGGAGGGAAACAGTGCCTTTAAATGTTTGGAGTTCGCACCACCTTGCTGCCTCTAGGGTGTCCCTTAGAAGAACATCTGCTTCCTTGAAGAAAAAGGAAGATTAAATATTAAGTGTAGTGCTTCATTGGGTGATCAAGTCAAATTACACCCCACTTTCACAATACCACCATGCAAACAAAAGCCACTATTACTAAAGGGGTTTTCAGTAATATCTATAACTACTCAACAAGTCATCACGACTAGTATATCTCGCCATGCATTAAGCCTTCAGCATTACACACCGTAGACTACATAACCAGTTCACAGCTCCCAGTTTGCCGTGCATTTTGTTTTCAGTATCGTCTAGAAAGAAAACAGATTGTGGTTATTAAGTAATGTTAGGGAACCTCTAGGGATGTGTGTACAATAATGCACCTTACTTTAGCTAAGATCCTGTACAGTATCTGATTCTGCGGAGTTGGATGCTGATGTGACATGCTGTGACTTCTTGGGGGGGGCGTCTTCTACATCATCCTGAAATATATTGGAGAAAGGGGGGGATAAGTCTTTAAGCATTGGTTTAAGACTATACCACTCATCATATGACACCTCCGACCTGTAGTGTCTTTTGTTTTTGCCGCCTTTTTCGATATTTCAACCTTTCTTCTTCAGACCTTAGTGAGTGGACGACGTACATTACATACATTCAATATTAAAATATATTTGGGTCAGTCTGACTACAGTGAAACAAGTGATTTTAAGGATGCAAATGAAAGGTTTTTATAATGTCCAAGACTTAAGGTTCTGCGGGAGAACTAGGCCCCACCCTTACCTAATTTGCTGCATGTTTTCCTTTGAAAGAGAAAAATCACACAATCGGATGGGTATCCCAAAAAACATTATATCCACTAGTGATGAGAATTTCATAATTTATACATACCTCAGTGAAATCACACTGTGCTTCCATTGCGATGTACAGAGCGTGCTGTAAGTTAAGAAAGAGTAGGTTGTTAAGTTTGATAGTTATAATAACAACAATAATGATAATAGCAAATAATAATAACATCAGCGTCGTACCATCAAAACAAGCACCCCACAGTTGTTTGAGAAACCTTTCTTTGGTAGGCCCTGTGGTGTAAACAAGGTACAATTTTCAATCAAGGAATGACAATGGTATAGTATATGGCATAGTTCAGTGGAATAATTTAACGATATATCTAACCTGATCATCATCCACACCATAAGTCCTCCAAGGTCCAGGGGACAGGATCCGAGCGATGATTCTATGAACAGTGTATGTGAAAGTAAAGAAAAAGTACAATTCAACAGCCTTTTAATACTCCAGCATAACAGTTTTGAACAAAGTTGGAACTGAATTAGCCCTGAGTATTTTTCACAACATGTATGAGTGTTGCAGGACCTGAACATAGATTTTTTGACTGCAAACACACCATTTCTCACATCAATGCGCTCGCATGCCAAAAACCTTTCCTTGGACACTGTTTCAAAGCAATGTGTATGCTTTCTTCGTAAATGTGTTTTGAATTTATTCTTAATTAAATTCAGTTTGCAGTGTGGACAAGTTACAATGACTTTTGACATGCCATGTATGTTGGGACCAGGTGATTTCATTATTGTATATACTATGTGTAGGCTGAGTACGCTCTATGTGTAACAAATAACCTTTAATAAATGGATCACTAGTCACTTTAAACAATGCTACTTTAAATAATGGCACTTTAAGGATTACATATCTTACATTACTCATCTCACATGTATATACTGTATATTATACCATCTACTGCATGTTGCCGATGCCTCTCGGCCATTGCTCATCCATATACATACAGTTGAAGTCGGAAGTTTACATACACTTAGGTTGGAGTCATTAAAACCCGTTTTTCAACCACTCCACACATTTCTTGTTAATTAACAAACTGTAGTTTTGGCAAGTCAGTTAGGACATCTACTTTGTGCGTGACACAAGTAATTTCTCCAACAATTGTTTACAGACAGATTATTTCAAACTGTATCACATTTCCAGTGGGTCAGAAGTTTACATACACTAAGTTGACTGTGCCTTTAAACAGCTTGGAAAATTCCAGAACATGATATCATGGCTTAGGAAGCTTCTGATGGGCTAATTGACATCATTTGAGTCAATTGGAGGTGTACCTGTGGATGTATTTCAAGTCCTACCTTCAAACTCAGTGCCTCTTTGCTTGACATCATGGGAAAATCAAACGAAATCAGCCAAGACCTCAGAAAAAAATTGCAGACCTCCACAAGTCTGGTTCAATCTTTTGAGCAATTTCCAAACGCCTGAAGGCTCCACTTTCATCTGTACAAACAATAGTATGCAAGTATAAACACCATAGGACCATGCAGCCATCATACCGCTCAGGAAGGAGACGTGTTCTGTCTCCTAGAGATGAAAGTACTTTGGTGCGAAAAGTGCAAATCAATCCCAGAAGAACAGCAAAGGACCTTGTGAAGATGCTGGAGGAAACAGGTATAAAGTATCAATATCCACAGTAAAATGAGTCCTATATCGACATAACCTGAAAGGCCGCTCAGCAAGGAAGAAGCCACTGCTCCAAAACCACCATAAAAAGCCAGACTATGGTTTGCAACTGCACATGGTGAAAAAGATCGTACTTTTTGGAGAAATGTCCTCTGGTCTGATGAAACAAAAATATAAATGTTTGGCCATAATGACCATCGTTATGTTTGGAGGGAAAAGGGGGAGGCTTGCAAGCCGAAGCACACCATCCTAACCGTGAAGCATGGGGGTGGCAGCCTGCTGTAGGAGGGACTGGTGCACTTCACAAAATAGATGGCATCATGAGGTAGAAAAATCATGTGGATATATTGAAGCAACATCGCAAGACATTAGTCATGAAGTTAAAGCTTGGTCGCAAATTGGTCTTACAAATGGACAGACACCCCAAAATTCTTAAGGACAACAAGTCAAGGTATTGGAGTGGCCATCACAAAGCCCTGACCTCCATCCTATAGAACATTTTTGGGCAGAACTGAAAAAGCGTGTGCGAGCAAGGAGGCCTACAAACCTGATTCAGTTACACCAGCTCTGTCAGGAGGAATGGTCCAAAATTCACCCAACTTATTGTGGGAAGCTTGTGGAAGGCTATCCAAAACGTTTGACCAGAGTTAAACAATTTATAGACAATGCTACCAAATACTAATTGAGTGTATGCAAACTACTGACCCACTGGGAATGTGATGAAATAAATAAAATCTGAAATAAATCATTCTCTCTATTATTATTCTGATATTTCACATTATTATAATAAAGTGGTGATCCTAACTGACCTAAAACAAAGAATTTTTAAATGTCAGGAAATTTTTAAATGTCAGGAATTGTTAAAAAAAACGGAGTTTAAATATGTTTGGCTAAGGTGTATTCCGACTTAACTGTATATGTACATATTCTCATTCACCCCTTTATATATGTGTGTTAGGTATTTGTTGGGGAATTGTTAGATTACTTGTTAGATATTACTGAACTGTTGGAACTAGAAGCACAAGCATTTCGCTACACTCACATTAACTTCTTGCTCCTACTTGAGACGCAGATGTCTCAAGTAGACACCTGGAAATGCAAATGCGCTACGCCAAATGCTAAATGTACTCGTTAAAACTCAAACCTTAATCAAAATTCACATGCAGGGTATTGAATTAAAGCTACACTCGTTGTGAACCTAGCCAACAAGTCAGATTTTTAAAATGCTTTTCGGCGAAAGCATGAGAAGCTATTATCTGATAGCATGCAACACCTCAAAATGCCTGAATGCAATGTAAACAAAGATATAGCTTAGCCGGCGCTACACAAAACGCAGAAATAAAATATAAAACATTCATTACCTTTGACGAGCTTCTTTCTTGGCACTCCTATATGCCCCATAAACATCACTATTGGGTCTTTTTTTCGTTTAAATCGGTCCATATATACCCAAAATAGCTTTCTATGGAAGCTGTGTCATTCAGAAAAAACATTGTTTTTAAACGCTGCGTCATTTTTTAAAATTAAAAAAGTTGGCGATAAACTTTCACAAAACACTTCGAAATACTTTTGTAATCCAACTTTAGGTATTAGTAAACGTTTATAATCTATCAAAATGATTACAGGGCGATGTATATTCAATAGCTCCTCGTTTTCAAATCAATGGCTGCCAATGTGCACATTCAAAACATCCTGGTGGAGACCGGAAGAAATGGAATCCAGTAAGTTGGATTTACAAAGAAAAAAGTCCCTTGAAAATGACGACAATGGCGACATCGTGTGGAATCTGTAGGAATTGCATGCATGTCGATAATTAATTTTGTGCCCTTTTAACAATCCATGAAAGTGACGCATGGAAATAATTTTTAGCTTTCAGAGAGCAGTTTTTCTTGCGCTTTTCAATGAAACACACGATCTGTTATAGTCACAGCCATGATTTAACCAGTTTTAGAAACTTCAGAGTGTTTTCTATCTACACATACTAATCATATGCATATACTATATTCCTGGCATGAGTAGCAGGACGCTGAAAAGTTGCGCGATTTTTAACAGAATGTTCGAAAAAGGAGGGGTAGACTTAGAGGTTTTAACATCTGCGAACCATGTGTATGTGACCAATAAAATTTTATTTGATTTTAAGGGAATGAGATCAAAGAATACACATTGAGAACCAGCCAAACATGACAAGGCATACATTGAAGAAACACAAAGCAATGATCAAGTCGATTACATAGCTGCACTTGTAAACCTAGGATTACTGCTCAAGTAGGCAAATTTGTCCAAATAAGATTCCCTCATTGTGAGCAATTAGCTAGCTCACGTGCAAATGTGTGCTAGTATCGGTGAGGTAGTTGGTCATATAAAAATATACCACTGCACTGGTATATTGTAACATGAATCTTACAAAGTACATTATGCATAATGACAGTCTCACTTACTTTCATGATTTATTTTTGTATCCATGTTTCTACGAACAGTACTGATACTTTTTGGATTTTTCGTCTGCCTGTTGTGACCGCCTTGGAGCCATTGGATTACTGAACAAAACGCGCCAACAAAACTGAGGTTTTTGGATATAGAGAGAGACTTTATCGAACAAAACAAACATTTATTGGTTAACTGGGAGTCTTGTGAGTGCAGTCATATGAAGATCATCAGCTATTTCTGACTTTTGTTACTCCTCTACTTGGCTGGTTACTGTTTGTAATGTTTTGTGTGCTGGGCGCTGTCCTCAGATAATCGCATGGTATGCTTTCACCGTAAAGCCTTTTTGAAATCTGACACAATGGTTGGTTTAACAAGGTAAACTTTAAGCCAATGTATAACACTTGTATGTTTTATGAGTTTTTATTATGAGTATTTCTGGTTTTGAATTTGGTGCTCTGCAATTTCACCGGATGTTGGCCAGGTGGGACGGTAGCGTACCCTAGTGAGGTTTAAGCAATGAAGACCCATGGTCTGCATACAGAACAATTCTGTCAGCCATTGACAAAATTTGCTGTGTATGCATTTGAAGGCAAATGGGAAGCACGCTTCAATTACCAGTTGAGAAATAAAAATGTTAGCTATTTTTAATCGCGGACATCAACAAGCAATTGCATTTCGATTTTTTGCGCAAGGATTGGACTTATTAAAGCACGTTTCACTCCAGCAGCAACAAAATAGCTGTTTGAGGAGTTGTCTGACAGATTTTCTGCTCAAGGTTCTGTATCTGCATGCTGTGCACACACTCCAATTTAATTCCACTAAATTATGCAAATTAACATTTAGACCGATAAGCATGACCGGTCAAATGTATTTCCATCGACTGGAATTTCCATCAATTGAACAGGCTTTTTTTCAATGGGATTTATTTTTATATTTGGCTGGCGCCAATTTTATTTATCAGCTTTTCAATATTTTTATTGTTCAAAAGCCAGCTATTACTGGCTAACGGAAATCCGGACACACATAGTGCATACACCATAGACATACATAATTTACACATCCACACACACAGAGAATTCAGCTCGGACAGATCCATCTCAGAGAGGCCCAGCTCATGAGCTCCATCAGCAGCATTATTTTGGAATGGAAAATGTGTTTATGCAACAATTGTTAATGAATCGCATTGATTCGTTCCCTAATAAAACCGAATCTTTTCAAACTAAAACATATCGTTCCTGTATTGTATCAGAACCCATGTTTCTAGATACGTGTCAAATCACCTTGAAAGGGAAAGATGCACATCTCTAGTACTTTTCTATTTCCAGAACTACCAAAGGGTGAAAAATACCCTCATTCATTCCTGCGGGAAAGCTAGAGAGTGGATCACTTGTCATTTAATATGAAATCATAGAATTGTGATTGCGCTACTTGCCGTGTGTATAAAACCATACCTACTTACTGCATTCAGAATGTTAACAGGCCATACAAATATCTCTGTCAGTCTTTTGGGCATGTGGCAGCGAGGGCAGACATTTTCTTGCTGTCTACCGTATACAGTAAACTATGCATATTTCATAAGTCTTAAAATGGGAATTGCATCCTGTATGCATTAACATTTTAATCCCTCTGTAGACTCAGCGCATGCTTTCCCTTCAGTCTGCTGCACTGCTGGATACATGGGCCCTCTCCCCGTATAAAGACATTTTCCCCACCTTTCTACACCTCGTAAATCTCCATTTTAGGGATGCCATGGAGGAGCAATATTGAAAAGAGAGGATTGGGAAAGAGTTCGTTCTTATACACAATGGTTGGATGTTAAATAGTTGAGGAACACAGGGCTAAGTGTTTTGTGTTCTCTGTGTGCTCTCATGAATTGTCCTAACCCCCCCCCCCCCCCAAAAAAAACTGTATTCAAAAACGGGTCAGGTTTAATCGTGTATTCCCATTGATTAGTAACAGCCTGCGTCGTGGCTGCGCTCTCTGTTATATCATCAATCTAAAGCGGTAAACACGTTTGCCTGATTTGTCATTACAAAACAAATTGTGTGGAATAAGTAACAGTCGCCTTGTAACAGAGTGTTTAGTTGATCTCCTCTGACGTAATGGCTAACTTCAAAGGGTGAAACTGTTGTCAAATTTATAAAGCGCTTTCCTCCCCTATTTTTCCATATCCACACAGTAAATGAAAGCCGCTCTATGAGTTCAAATTAAAGTTCAGTCATCCATTAAAATTGTCTCTCTCTCTCTCTCTCTCTCTCTCTCTCTCTCTCTCTCCCTCTCTCTCTCTCTCTCTCTCTCTCTCTCTCACTCTCACTCTCACTCTCACTCTCTCACTCACTCACTGACTGCTCTCTTCTGTCAGTGTCTCCATCTGGTGGCCCTCTAAGTCAAACCCCAGAGAGATAGGAGAGAGAGACCCAACCACATCAATTAGACCCAAACAAACCATGAGAAAAAAAATAATTACTTGACACATTGGAAAGAATTTACAAAAAAACTGAGCACACTAGAATGCTAATTGGCCCTAAACAGAGAGTACACAGTGGCAGAATACATGACCAATGTGACTGACCCAAACTTAAAGAAAGCTTTGACTATGTACAGACTCAGTGAGCATAGCCTTGCTATTGAGAAAGGCTGCTGAAGGCAGACCTGGCTCTCAAGAGAAGACAGGCTATGTGCACACTGCCCACAAATCCAATTTGTATAAACTCCCATATCTATTGGGTGAAATACCACAGTGTGCAATGACAGCAGCAAGATTTGTGACCTGTTGCCATAAGAAATGTGCAAACAGTGAAGTACAAACATAATTGTAAATTCATCCAATATTTATGTTTATTAATTTTCCCTTTTGTACTTTAACTATTTGCACATCGTTACAACACCGTATATAGACATAATATGACATTTGAAATGTCTTATTGTCTTAACACCATTGTAAATACAACACATACATACATACAGTTGAAGTCAGAAGTTTACATATACTTAGGTTGGAGTCATTAAAACTTGTTTTTTAACCACTCCACAAATGTCTTGTTAACAAACTATAACAAGTCAAGGTATTGGAGTGGCCATCACAAAGCCCTGACCTCAATCCTATAGAACATTTTTGGGCAGAACTGAAAAAGCGTGTGCGAGCAAGGAGTCCTACAAACCTGATTCAGTTACACCAGCTCTGTCAGGAGGAATGGGCCAAAATTCACCCAACTTCTGAAGCTTGTGGAAGACTACCTGAAACATTTGACCCAGTTTAAACCGTTTAAAGGCAATTCTAACAAATACTAATTGAGTGTATGTAAACTTCTGACCCCCTGGGAATATGATGAAAGAAATAAAAGCTGAAATAAATCATTCTCTCTACTATTATTCAGAAATGTCACATTCTTAAAAAAAAGTGGTGATTCTTACTGACCTAAGACAGGGTTTTTTACTAGGATTAAATGTCAGGAATTGTGAAAAACTGTTTAAATGTATTTGGCTAAGGTGTATGTAAACTTCTGACTACAACTACTATATATACATACATAAACACACACACACACACACACACACACACACACACACACACACACACACACACACACACACACACACACACACACACACACACACACATATATATATATATATATATATTTGTGTATGTATATATTTATATATATTTACATATTTACACATTCAGTATATATATATATACATACACATATATATATACATACATACATACATACATACATACATACATACATATACACACATATATATACATACACACACATAAGCATACTTACAGTGGGGCAAAATAGTATACACGTGATTTTCTGGATTTGTTTTCTCATTTTGTATGTCATAGTTGAAGTGTACCTATGATGAAAATTACAGGCCTCTCTCATCTTTTTAAGTGGGAGAACTTGCACAGTTGGTGGCTGACTAAATACTTTTTTGCCCCACTGTACATACACACACATATGTATACATACATACATACATACATACATACATACATACATACATACATACATACATACATACATACATACATGTATATACGTATATTTAAATGTGTGTTTGTTTATTTTGTACTTGAACTATTTTTCCATCATTACAACACCGTTTATAGACATTAAATGACATTTGAAATGTTTTTAGCATTTATCCTTTTGGAACTTTTGTGTAATTTTACTGTTAATTTTGTATTGTTTATTTCACTTTTGTTTATTATCTATTTCACTTGCTTTGGCAATGTAAACATATGCTTCCCATGTCAATAAAGCCCCCAAATTGAATTCATGGTATAGAGGAGATGGACCAACTGGTTGCCCTCTAGGTTACAGAGAGCTGGTAGTCCAATCCACCCAACTACCAGGTGTGAAACAGGGAAGGGACTCAGGGGGTATGCTAATTTGATATAGAGCAGACCTAACACGCTCTATTGAATTTAGCTAAACAGGAACATTTTACATTTGGCTAGAAATTTAAAAGGAATTTATCTCAGAGAAAAATGCCCTCTTGTGCTATCTATATCCCCCACTAGAATCCCCATACTTTAATGAAGACAGCTTCTCCATCCTGGAGTGGGAAATCAATCCTTTCCAGGCCCAGGGACATGTACAAGTCTGTGGCGACATAAATCCCAGAATTGAACAAGAACCTGACACCCTCAGTGCACAAACACCTACCTGGAGGTGACAGCATTCCCTCCCCCATATGCCCCCCTAAGCACAACTATGACAACATAACCAACAAAAACAGGTCACAATTCCTGCAGCTCTGTCGCATGCTGGGTATGTACAGTCGTGGCCAAAAGTTTTGAGAATTACACAAATATACATTTTCACAGTCTGCTGCCTCAGTTTGTATGATGGCAATTTGCATATACTCCAGAATGTTATGAAGAGTGATCAGATGAATTGCAATTAATTGCAAAGACCCTCTTTGCCATGCAAATGAAGTGAATCCCCAAAAATCATTTTCACTCCATTTCAGCCCTGCCACAAAAAGACAAGCTGACATCATGTCAGTGAATCTCTCGTTAACACAGGTGTGAGTGTTGACAAGGACAAGACTGGATATCACTCTGTCTTGCTGATTGAGATTGAATAACAGACTGGAAGCATCAAAAGGAGGGTGGTGCTTGGAATCATTGTTCTTCCTCTGTCAACCATGGTTACCTGCCAGGAAACACGTGCCGTCATCATTGCAATGCACAAAAAGGGTGTCACAGGCAAGGATATTGCTGCCGGTGTTGCCATCAAATGTTCAGGGTAAGTTGCCAGAGGCAGTTTGATTTGTTGCTAAAAGTTGCTAAATGACATTGTGATGTCATTGCGTGATAGCGTAAAACTGCATCATTACGTAGAATAGACAAAACATGACTGGCCATCTCAGCAAAAAATATGTTTGACATTTGTTCAGGTACAGACTCCCACTCTTTCCTGCTATTGACGTCACTCACAATGCACTTTTGCAGCCAGGCACGTGTCTTGTGACTGAGTGTGTGACAGAGAAAAACATGTTTGTGTAATTTAGAGGGAAAATGCGTGCATTTTATCATTTTAGTCCCTTTTCAAAAGATGCTAAAAGTTCAAAATACATTTTTAAAAGTAGCTACATTTGATGCTAGGTGCTGTTTGAAAAAAAAGTTGCCAGAGTAGTCTGAAAAGTTGCTAAATCTAGCAACATAATTGCTAAGTTGGCATCACTGATTGCTGCCAGTAAGATTGCACCTAAATTAACCATTTATCGGATCATCAAGAACTTCAAGGAGAGTGGTTCAATTGTTGTGAAGAAGACTTCAGGGCACCCAAAGAAAGTCCAGCAAGCGCCAGGACCATCTCCTAAAGTTGATTCAGCTGCGGGATCGGGGCACCACCAGTACAGAGCTTACTCAGGAATGGCTGCAGGCAGGTGTGAGTGCATCTGCACGCGCAGTGAGGCGAAGACTTTTGGAGGATGGCCTGGTGTCAAGAAGGGCAGCAAAGAACCACTTCTCTCCAGGAAAAACATCAGGGCCAGACTGATATTCTGCAAAAGGTACCGGGATTGGACTGCTGAGGACTGGGATCAAATCATTTTCTCTGATGAATCCCCTTTCCGATTGTTTGGGGCATCCGGAAAAAAAGCTTGTCCGGAGAAGACAAGGTGAGCGCTATCATCAGTCCTGTGTCATGCCAACAGTAAATCATTCTGAGACCATTCATGTGTAGGGTTGCTTCTCAGCCAAGGGAGTGGGCTCACTCACAATTTTGCCTAAGAACACAGCCATGAATAAAGAATGGTACCAACACATCCTTCGACAGCAACTTCTCCCAACCATCCAGGAACAGTTTGGTGACGAACCTGTTGCCAGAACAGGACGTCCCAGTTAAATGAGCTTTTGGCTGCAGTTTGCACAAATAATAAGCAATAAACAGACTTCTAATTAACCTTACAGAAAATACTTCCCTTCAGTGCTGTAAGTGATGTTTAGGCCCACGTCTGTCTTGCCTTACACAACCATGGTAAATACCACCAGAATCAGATTAATGAAAAGAATGAGCCTATTTGCAGCTAAACTTTATGAGCATCATGGACAGCTAAAAATGTGGTTGAGTGATTAGAAAATGATTATGCAGCCCATCGGGTATCTCACTACGCTCCTTTATGCCATGTTTTGACATATGCAGACAGGCAGATTAAAAGTAAGTTTCCATTGTGATACGTCTGACAGACAAGTTTTTAGCTCCGCCCACAACTTCCAGACTTTATGGCATTCCAGAAAGCTTGACTTGTTGAGTTATTATTAGTTTTACACTTAAAGAGTCTGACGTTGTGCTGAAAAAAATGTATACTAAAAACTTGGAAGTCAATCAATCCGCCAACATTGACACAATGGAAAAATCATAAAATGTATTTTAAATTACTGCAATAGCATGGGAGACTGGGAAAATCAATTTGGTACAATTATAAGGCAAGTGTTAACTGACTTGCTTAGTTAAATAAAGGTTAAATAAAACATAAATTACATCTCATCTGCCCAGACCCTGTATGCTCACACACCCATCCCCTAATGCTTACATTATTGTTTAACCTCTACAGGACTGGTGTGTGTGTCGTCGTCGTCCCCCCAATGTAGGCTAATGTGATTAGCATGAGGAGGACTTTGACATATCTGAAATGTGCAGAAAGCTTAAATTCTCGTTAATTTAACTGCACTGTCCAATTTCCAGTAGCTATTAGAGTGAAAGAATACCATGCTATTGTTTGAGGAGAGTGCGCAGTTATGAACTTGAAAATGTATGAATTAACCAATTAGGCACATTTGGGCATTCTTGACACAGCATTTTGAACAGATTTGGTTCATTGGATCAGTCTAAAACTTTGCACTTTGCACGGCTGCCATCTATTGGCTAAAGTCTAAATTGCGCCAGGGCTGGAATAATACATTATGGCCTTTCTCTTGCATTTCAAAGATGCTACTTTGTATTAACTTTTACTAGATCTAATGTTTTATATTCTCCTACATTAATTTCACATTTCCACATTTCTCAAAGTGTTTCCTTTCAAATGGTATCAAGAAAATGCATATCCTTGCTTCAGGTCCTGAGCTATAGGCAGTTAAATTTGGGTTTTTCATTTTAGGCAAAACATTTTTTTTAAAGAGGTGGATCCTTAAGAGGTTTTTTAGAACAAATTCCTATTTACTATGACGGCCTACATGTAGTCATTATGCGTGTCTGTAAGTTGTTGTTCATATGTATAAGTTTGTTTTTGGAATGTAAAAAAAGATATAATGAAATATATAAAATATATAATGAACAATGAACACGGCAGAAATGCTTAAATAACTCCTACTCATTAAGACACGTCCTGATTTTTTAAAGAATGAACAAAACAAACGATTGTAACAAAAATAGATGATCTCCGCGACACTATAAATCATAATTATTTCATTTTAGCAGATGATTTTATCCATAGCAACTAGATTAAGTGCTTTGTTCAAGGGCACATCAACAGATACTATCCCTAATCATCTCAGAGATTCAAACAAGCAACCTTTTGGTTACTGGCCCAGTGCTCTTAACCATTAGGTTAACTGCCACCCCACGGCTGGCTCTCTCGTGAACTACAATAAAATCCAGACGCTGTGTTTAATGCTTAGTCGTGTCCATATCATGGGAGTACTGAGAGATATAAACATTAGCATACCCCATCAACATGTGAAGCTACGTGAAGCTATGTGAAGCTTACTCATAAAACTACATCCTGTCGTTGTCTCACACTGCAGATTTTAGACAGAGAGAGAGAGAGAGGAAAGAAGAGAGAAAGAGAGAGAAACAAGTATAAATAAGACATTGTGGGGCTTGGGAGCATCTGAATCATCCTTGATCTAAGACAAAAGTGTCTCCTCTCCCTTATTTCTGTTCTTTACCTTTTGCGTCTGGAGATGTGGGGCTGTATTTAACAGCAATAATGGTGGATGGATGACAGATTTTTTTTATTGAAACCTTATTTTACCAGGTAAGATAGCCTGTTATTGGCTATTGATCATTGGTCAGAATTGATCACATGTCATGAAGTGACTGCAGTGTGATGACATCATTATATATTTGGTGCCGAAGCTGGACGCATCGACCAATCAGATTATTCGGTTTGGCAGCACTCCAATAGTTTGTCTCTGTGATACAGCACCAAGCGGTTCTCAAACTCATGACAAAGTGAGGGAAAAAAGTTCTGTCTCCCACACACTTTGCTCTCCTCTAACCCTGCTTATAGAGGCAGGGAGCAAAAAAGAGCGCAAGAGCGTATAGAGAGAAGTTATCGGTTTGGTTTCCCATCATTCCCTTCCTAACCTGAATGAGAATAAACTCTCTCCTGTAATCATTCACTGCCCCCCTCCCCCCCCCCCCAAACTCGTGTTTTCCCCATTCACGATGGTACCGGGAACGGCGGGCAGGCGGGAGCATGTGAAGAATGAGCGTATGCTTCCACCGACAGCCCCTGGGCACTGGGTCGTTCGGCAGCGTCCAAACCCCATTAGCAGGAGCGGAGCTATGTCAAGCAGGGCCGAAGTCGATAAGCAGGCCCCATAACAGTAGCCTATCAGCTCCACTCCACTCTGCTCTGCACCGTGCACCAGCACACAAACACACAGACTCCTCAAGGGCTCCCTGAGGAAACTAAGGAAGGAGAGGGAGAGAGAGCGAGAGAGGGGAGGATTGAAAGAAAGAAGGTAACAGAATGAATGGTGGAGAAAAGGAAAGGCAAGGTGTGAATGTATGGCCAGGGGCAAATGAGGAGAGAGAGAGATATAACACAGTAGCAAGACAGTGAGAATACAGGAGACTGCTACTGATTAACCATATTATCTTTACAAAGGATGTTGTTCACAGACATTATGTATACAAAAGTATGTGGACAACCCTTCAAATCAGTGGATTTGGCTATTTCAGCCACACCCGTTGCTGACAAGTGTATAAAATCGAGCACACAACAGCCGTGCAATCTCCAAAGACAAACATTGGCAGTAGAATGACCTTAATGAAGAGCTCAGTGACTTTTAACATTGCACCGTCATAAGATCCCACCTTTCCAACAAGTCAGTCAATTTCTGCCCTGCTAGAGCTGCTCTGGTCAACTGTAAGTGCTGTTATTGTGAAGTGGAAATGTCTAGCAGCAACAACGGCTCAACCGTGAAGTGATAGGCCACACAAGCTCACAGAATGGGACCGCTGAGTGGTGAACTGGGTAGCGCATAAAAATCGCTTGTCCTCAGTTGCAACACTCATTACCGAGTTCCAAATTTCCTCTGAAAGCAATGTCAACACAAGAACTGTTCATCGGGAGCTTCATGAAATGGGTTTCCATGGTCGAGCAGCCGCATACAAGCCTAAGATCACCGTACGCAATGCCAAGCGTTGGCTGGAGGGGTGTAAAACTCGCCACCGTTGGACTCTGGAGCAGTGAAAATGCACTCTCTGGAGTGATGACTCACGCTTCACCATCTGGCAGTCCGACTGACAAGTCTGGGTTTGGCAGATGCCAGGAGAACACTACTTGCCCCAATGAAATCTTAAGATCACAGCATACAATGACATTCTAGACAATTCTGTATTGCCAAAATTGTGGCAACAGTTTGAGGAAGGCCCTTTTCTGTTTCCGCATGACAATGCCACGAGCATAAAGTGAGGTCCATATAGAAATGGTTTGTCAAGATCAGTGTGGAAGAACTTGACTGGCCTGCACAGAGCCTTGACCTCATTCCAATCGATCACCTTTGGGATTGACTGCAAGCCAGGCGTAATCATCCAACATCAGTGCCCGACCTCACTAATGCTCTTGTGGCTGAATGGAAGCATGTCCCCGCTGCAATGTGCCAACATCTAGTGGAAAGCCTTCCCAAAAGAGTGGAGGCTGTTATAGCAGGAAAATGGAGGACCAACTCCATATTAATGCCCATGATTTTGGAATGAGATGTTTGATGAGCTGTTTGTGCAATTTTGGTCATGTAGTGTCTTACAAATGACCACTTTCCAGTACTGTTTTGGTCTAATTCTCAGCTCCATTCCCTGTTATGTTGACCTGGTTCTGAACATCTGATCCAGCTCCAGGCATTAGTACCCATCCATAGTGCTACCATATGTTTGACCCAGGTCTGATCCTATTGACCTACAGAAATCACCAAAATCCAGGAGTCCCTACTGTTTCTGGATTAAAGGGGTCCTGGAACAAAAGGGTTCCACATTCCCACCAGATGTTCCAAACGGGGTCCTTGACCCTTTGACTCTCCAACTTCAAGTGGTTGACTGCCTCGCTAACTCACAGGTGGCGTCCCAGAATCTTAGAACTACACACAAATGAGACTTTATAGACAGCCTGATAGAATAATAGTCTTCTTCTCTGAGGCAGCCCTTTGAAAGGTTAAGAGTGGGTACATGTTTACTGCCGTAGTACTTTATAAACACGGTGATGAGCACACAAATATAGTAGTTGGGGGGGAGGAAGACTAACTCGAGAGGACAAGTTTAGGATACATTTTATATTAAGTGCTCCAAAGAATGTACAGTTTAGTTTGAAGTTGAATTAGTCTTCTGTACAGGATACACATGGTATACACCGTCCAACAAAATGCTTACTTGCAGGTTCCTTCTTGACAATGTAACAATAAGAAATGATAAAAGATAAGAATATGACCATAAAGTAAATGGCTCAGTAGAATAGAATAAACATTTTAGCACAAGTATAATACAGGAAGGCACTATTTAGTACAATACTCACAGATGTATCAGGGAAGAGGGGATTTGGGGGCAAATGTTTTTATTGTGCGGTATTAGCAATAGTAAATATAAGTCTGGTAGCAGCAGAAGTCTCATGCCCATAGGGGTACAGGGTCACGTGCCCCCTTAGATTTGTCCTGTTTAAACATATACATACTGTACATATAGTGTGTGTGTGTGGGGGGGTCTTCATTTTTTCTCTGTAATAGTAGTAGTAGACAATTAGCAATTTTAGGAAGTTGGCATTAGCTAGCCCAGATAGATTCCCGATCTCCCAACCTCATAACTACAGTGGAGAGAACAAGTATTTGATACACAAATGATCATGAGAACGGGTGAGGGATCAGCCAGGAACTACACGGCAGGACCTGGTCAATGACCTGAAGAGAGCTGGGACCACAGTCTCAAAGAAAACCATTAGTAACACACTACGCCGTCATGGATTAAAATCCTGCAGCGCACCGCAAAGTCCCCCTGCTCAAGCCTGCGCATGTCCAGGCCCGTCTGAAGTTTGCCAATGACCATCTGGATGATCCAGAGGAGGAATGGGAGAAGGTCATGTGGTCTGATGAGACAAAAATAGAGATTTTTGGTCTAAACTCCACTCACCGTGTTTGGAGTAAGAAGAAGGATGAGTACAACCCCAAGAACACCATCCCAACCGTGAAGCATGAAGGTGGAAACATCATTCTTTGGGGATGCTTTTCTGCAAAGGGGACAGGATGACTGCACTGTATTGAAGAGAGGATGGATGGGGCCATGTATCGTGAGATCTTGGCCAACAACCTCCTTCCCTCAGTAAGAGCATTGAAGATGGGTCATGGCTGGGTCTTCCAGCAAGACAACGACCCGAAACACACAGCCAGGGCAACTAAGGTGTGGCTCCGTAAGAAGCATCTCAAGTTCCTGGAGTGGCTTAGCCAGTCTCCAGACCTGAACCCAATAGAAAATCTCTTGGAGGGAGCTGAAAGTCCGTATTGCCCAGCGACAGCCCCGAAACCTGAAGGATCTGGAGAAGGTCTGTATGGAGGAGTGGGCCAAAATCCCTGCTGCAGTGTGTGTAAACTTGGTCAAGAACTACAGGAAACGTATGATCTCTTTAATTGCAAAGAAAGGTTTCTGTACCAAATATTAGGTTCTGCTTTTCTGATTTATCAAATACTTATGTCATGCAATAAAATGCAAATTAATTACTTAAAAATCATACGATGTGATTTTCTGGATTTTTGTTTTAGATTCCGTCTCTAACAGTTGAAGTGCACCTATGATAAAAAATTACAGACCTCTACATGCTTTGTAAGTAGGAAAACCTGCAAAATCGGCAGTGTATCAAATACTTGTTCTCCCCATTGTAGCTACCAGGAAGCCATTTCTGGCTATCAATCAAGTTTTAGAAAAGCAATAACTAATGTAATAACTAATGTACTCAATAAAACATTCCTTTCAAACTTTTACCCAGATTTTAGCAGCAATTCAGAGAAGCATAATTAGTTTATTTTAAAAACAAAACCACCAGTCAGGAAGATACAGACAAGGGAGATATGTTTAAGCATAATTTTTATGGATTGTTGGAAAAGGCCGTTTCAGGCTTTTGAAAAATTAAAAAATCTCCAATTATCCTCACGTACATTGTGCCCCTCAGATCTTTGGGGTGCATGACACCCCTGGGAAGAAGCAGTTGTGATGGGTTTGTAGCATGAATGTATGTGTGTGTTTTATGTACTTTATGTGTGTTTAATGTACTATTATTTGTTAATATAGTAGGCTTAGTCTTTTTACTACATTTCTACCTTGCAACAGAGAAATCTAACGCATTTCTACTTGTTTCTTCCACCCATCAAGAGCTGTTACACTCAAGTATTCACTATGTAGTTGGCTGACTACATGAAAAAGTAGCAATATCATACAGCAGGCATAATAAACTAGATTGGCCGCGGGCCAATTTTTTTCTTGAGCTGATGTTCAGGTGGGCCAGAACATAATAACAGAACATTTGTAGACTGCAAATTGACTGAAAGAACATTAGGAACACCTGCTCTTTCCATGACAGACTGACCAGGTGAAAGCTATGACCCCTTATTGATGTCACCTGTTATATCCATTTCAAATCAGTGTAGATGAAGGGGAGAAGATAGGATGAAGACATTTTAAGTCTTGAGAAATGGTTTGTGTTTGTGTGCCATTCAGACGGTTTTGGGTAAGACAAAATATTTAAGTGCCTTTGAACGGCACCTGTAGGTAGACAGGTGCACCAGTTTGAGTGTCAAGAACTGCAACGCTGCTGTTTTTTTGCGCTCAAAAGTTTCTCGTGTGTATCAAGGTCCACCACCCAAAGGACATTCAGCCAACTTAACATCTGTGGGAAGCATTGGAGTCAGCATGGTCCAGCATCCCTGTGGAACACCATGCCCCGACAAATATTAGGAAGGTGACATCTCTCTATGATGGGTAGGAATACTTTGGAACCGAATTCCAAAATTAAAAATCACTCATAGCTTTTTTGCTTCTTGCTTCTTGTGTTTTGCAGTCTGTCAAACATAAAAAAATACATGATTAATTTTTGCACAGAAAACTTGGGGGACCGGATAAAATCACCCCTGGGCCAAAACCCTCAAATTCTGTAAATCAAATCAGATGATAAAATAGCAGTGCAGATAGCAACTTTTTGCTAAGTGCAGAGATATATTATAGGGAATGAATGTTTAAGGGAATGTGCCAGACTTTGAGGCGCAGCAGAAAGATCAGTGTACTTGAAACCCAGAAGTTAGTAAGGGCACAAGGCGAGACCCAGATGCAGACACGGGATGCAGATGGCATGAGTCTTTGATATTTATTACAATCCAAGGAGTAGGCAAGAGAATGGTTGTGGACAGGCAAAAGAGCGAAATCAGGTCAGAGTCCAGAAGGTGCAGAGTGGCAGGCAGGCAGGCTCGAGGTCAGGGCAGGCAGAATGATCAGGCAGGCGGGTTCAAAGTCAAGACAGGCAAGGGTCACAACCGGGAGGACTAGCCAAAGCAGGAGACCGGGAAAACCACAATGGTTGACTTGACAAACAGACAAGCAGAGAACACAAGAACAAGTACCCAGGGACTAATGAGGAAAACAGGTGACACCTGGAGATGGGTGGAGACAATCACAAAGACAGGTAAAGCAGATCAGGGTGTGACAGAAGTTGTCAGTTAAAATCTCTGGAGGGTTCATTTTTTTAGCTGAACAGTAATAACATGGAGTTGCACATTTAAATAACATGTGATGGGTTTAATTTTCATGTCACATGCTAAGTGTTCCAAAAACCCGTTTTGCACATGTGAAATCAAGTGATTTTCCACTTGTGAAATTGTGCTTCAACATGTGATAACATGAAACTACACTGTTAGCCATTGCTGTTAATTTTGTGGTACTTTATATAGTCATTTTACCGTACATTTACACAGTAATAGGATACTGTATTAGTGTTTTGCTACATATTTACTGTCAGTCGCATTGCGCCTGGGTGCCTTTTGGCCCGTCCTGCAAATGAACTTGCTATGCCTCACTTGCAATTGTATTTAACCTTATAGGATACCTTGAAAAAAAGTCCTGTCATTTTATTGAAAGTTATCGGATACTGAGTTGCTGTGAAAATAGTGGAAATAACTTAATGTGTTTCTACAGCGGAACTGTATTTTGTCAGTAACTATACAACAAAATGTATTCAGGAAGTACACAGAAAATAAAGAATACAAATAATTCTGCACTATGCTAAAATTTGCCCAGAATGAAGTCAATAGCTGTGCGATTATCTGACAACACCAGCTGAAAAGTAGCAGTGCTCAGGGACTCTTGACATTTAGGCCTAGATTCAGTCAGATTAAGGGTAAACCTGTGATAAACACGTGTTTTGGCAGTGTCGGGGGTGTACATGTGTTAGAGGTGTTACTGCGTTAAAGCTGTGAATTGATTAAAATAAAATACTGAGGATTTCTATCAGCCTTATTAAGGTGTAGATTACATATCACATTCCAGTGTTCCAACTTGTAAACAAGGCTGCATGGGATTTCTCTTAATGCAGCTCCGGCTGCCAACAGCAATTTCAGCTTCAGGGATAATGCTGGGAGACATTTGTGGATTTGAAAGCTCTAACACAACCGCCATGCCAGTGTCCACTGGCTTGGATCTGATCAAATCAATCATTAAGTATGCATAAATGCTCTCAGGATTTGAACTTGCAACCTTTCGATCCGGAGTACATTAATGTCTCAACAGTACACCAGATGGTTATTTGTTAGCAAAAACATGCAAAAATTAGCGACACCTTCCTAGTATTGAGTTTTACCCCTTTTTGCCCTCAGAACAGCTTCAGTGTCGGGGCAAGGATTCTACAAGCTGTCGAAAGCGTTCCACAGGGATGCTGGGCCATGTTGACTCCAATGCTTCCCACAGTTGTGTCAAGTTGGCTGTATGTCTTTTGGGTGGTGGACCATTCTTGATACATACAGGAAACTGTTGAGCGTGAATTACCTAGCAGCATTGCAGCTCTTGACACACTCAAACCAGTGCACCTGGCACCTGCTACTATACCCCGTTCAAAGACAAAATCTTTTGTCTTTCTCATTCACCCTAAGAGTGACACACACACAATTCATGTCTCAATTGTCTCAAAGCTTAAAACTATGTCTTTAACTTGTCTACTCCCCTTCCTCTACTGTGATTGAAGTAGATTTAACAGGTGACATAAACAATGGATCATAGCTTTCACCTGGTCAGTCTATGTCATGGAAAGAACATGTTTTGTACACACTCAACAACAAAAAGAGTACAGTTAACGTACATTGTGGTACAAAACAGTCAAAGGTATCTTCAGAGGTACATGTAGGACCTCACATGGTACTGGTCGGTACCTTTAGGGTACATGTGCAGATGATCTAGTATAATGGTAAATTTTTCTACCCAATACATTACATATAGAGCTGCGTTCGTAACCATGTGGGAGGTAAGAATTTACCAGTTGTGAAGTTGTAAATACCAGTTGGATGCATTCAGGTGCTTTGAAATCATTGGGAAATTGAATAATTGCCAACAAGCTGCATCAACCATACACCAAAAGTAAAGCTATCGTACTTGTTAACAAATTATAAAGTTAAAAACACATTACTAGAATGCTTTTTTTGTAAATAATGTTTTGTTGTTACATTTAACTGCCGAAAATGCTGTTTTCGAGGTAACTCCCTTCGTAGGTAATGTCAGAGGTCAACATGTGGGAGAAGTCGGTACTCAGGGAAGATAGACTATACAGTTGGAGAACTTGTGATAATTAAGAACTGTACTGTTTAAAGGTTACTGTGCATTTTCCAGTAGCTTAATGGCATCTGGTACACAGGAAGTTCATGTTTAAATTTCAGTAACTTACTGTCAATTAGTTACAAGTGTGTAGCGGTATTGTTAGAGAGGGGTAAAGATTAAGATTTTGTTCGGGTGCCGGGCAGGTATTAACCCTGCCGAAAAGAGTTAGAGAGAGTACCACTACCACACACACACACACACACACACACACACACACACACACACACACACACACACACACACACACACACACACACACACACACACACACACACACACACACACACCAGCAGAAGAGACTGCCTAGAGTGTTGCCTGTTTGCCAGATAGCCAGTGGAGAGAAAAGATAAGACACATTACAGGACAGGTGTAAACCCACCAATAATACCTCATACAAAAATAATAATGTCAGAGCAAATTAAATGGCAACTCAATAGAAGCAATTTACAAAAAGAAAGAACCTTCAACATTTTAGAAGATTTGCAATAATCTGTATTATTACAAAGGCCTTAAAATGTTTGAAATCTTCTCGGCCACGTCATTAGTACCACACCACCTCGATACAATTCAAATAACAATACACCATAAACTTCCCTCCCTTTTAACTACAATGTACTTCTGGCAGGTCAGTCAGTGAGTGAGAGATATCTTAGCTGTTGACTTCAGGCTTGCAGTTGCACTATCTGTCCGTCTGATGGTTTGCGTCAAAGCTTCGCAACAATGTTGCTACTAATCCATGCAATCAATAACCGGTGCAGTGCCAAAAGATAACAACCACGAACTAGAGCGGTACACTGATCTAATTAAACACTTTACAACTAAGCACACTGAAACTAAACAAGACTTCTGCAGCATTGCAAGCACAATCAAACTGCCGTGCCAACCGAGAGCTATCTCCCAGAGAGCCGGAAGAGCTATCTGTATTTCCTCCTTTCTGACTGCTGATGCGCTCTTAAAGTGGCCATGCACGGTGAAGGCCCCATGCAGGATTTCACCACAAGTGTGTAATTGTAAACTTCACAGTAATTTACTGCAGCTAATCCATCACACTCACTGACCTGATGGTCTGGTTGGAAAGTGAGTATTAAAATTACATGGTGACTTGCCATAAATGAAATATTATTTGGATCTTTGGTATCACATGCACTTATGTTGCCTTTAACAAGCCTTTAACACCTCTACGCTGACGACACCATTCTGCATACTTCTGGCCCTTTTTTGGACACTGTGTTAACAAACCTCCAGAAGAGCTTCAATGCCATACAACACTCCATCCATGGCCTCTAACTGCTCTTAAATGCTAGTAAAACTAAATGCACGCTCTTCAACCGATCGCTGCCTGCACCCGCCCGCCCGTCAAGCATCACTACTCTGGACGGTTCTGACCTAGAATATGTGGACAACTACAAATACCTAGGTGTCTGGTTAGACTCTGTTAAACTCTCCTTCCAGACTCACATGAACTTCTTACGGACGTGGTTCCTGCACAGGAACCACATCAGCGGATATTTCAGAGCGCCACCTATAGTACTCGATAAATCTCAAACTTTCATTAAAACACACACGCAAGATACTCAATTAAAGCTACACTCGTTGTGAATCTAGCCAACATGTCAGATTTGTAAAATGCTTTTCGGCGAAAGCATGAGAAGCTATTATTTGATAGCATGCACCCCCCAAAATACCTGAACGAGACCTAAACAAAAGATTTTGCGGTAGCCGGCGCTACACAAAACGCAGAAATGAAATATAAAACATTCATTACCTTTGACGAGCTTCTTTGTTGGCACTCCTATATGTCTCATAAACATCACAATTGGGTATTTTTCCCGATTAAATCCGTCATTGTATCCCCAAAATGTCATTTTATGAAGGCCGGTCTGATCCAGGAAAAATCACCTTTTCAAGACGCAACGTCACTTTTTAAAATTAAAAAAGTTGCCTATAAACTTTTACAAATCACTTCAAACTACTTTTGTAAACCAACTTTAGGTATTAGTAAACGTTAATAATCGATCAAATTGATCACGGGGCGATCTGTATTCGATAGCAGCAAGTCTTGAAATCATTGTCCATTTTTTCACTTTCATAGCTTCCTCCAGTGCGCTCCAAGACAGGAAGTGCCTACACGTCATCCCACCAAGGATAAATCTACAATGAAATGCCAGTACTGGCGGCATCGTTTGGAAGCTGTAGGCGTTGTAATGGGAACCTCATCTATTTTTTATCGCCTTAGACAATACATTGACTGGCGGATGAATCTTTTTTTTGTGTTTTTGGTGACCAGTTTTCCCAGGGATTTTTACTCCTAAACAAACATTCTGTTATAGCCACAGACACGATTTAACCAGTTTTAGAGACTTCAGAGTGTTTTCTATACACACATACGTATCATATGCATATACTATATTCCTGGCATGAGTAGCAGGACGTTGAAATGTTGCGCAATTTTTTACAAAAAGCTGCGAAAATTCGCATCATCCGTAACAGGTTTTAAGCATCTCCGATCCAAAATTAAATCTAGAATTTGCTTCCTATTTCGCACCAAAGCATCCTTCACTCATCCTGCCACACATACCCACATAAAACTGAATATCCTACCGATCCTTGACTTTGGCGATGTCATTTACAAAATAGCCTCCAACACTCTACTCAGCAAAGTGGATGAAGTCTATCACAGTGCCATCCGTTTTGTCACCAAAGCTCCATATACTACCCACAACTGCGACCTGTATGCTCTCGTTTCTTGGCCCTCACTTCATATTCGTCGCCAAACCCACTGGCTCCAGGTCATCTACAAGTCTTTGCTAGGTAAAGTCCCGTCTTTTCTAAGCTCACTGGTCACCATAGCAGCACACATTCGTAGCAAGCGCTCCAGCAGCTTTATTTCACTGGTCATCCCCAAAGCCAACTCTTCAACGCCTTTACTTCCAGTTCTCTGCTGCCAATGACTGGAACGATTTTAAAAAATCACTGAAGCTGGAGTCTTATATCTCCCTCACTAGCTTTAAGCATCAGCTGTCAGAGCAGCTTACTGATCATTGCACCTGTACACAGCCCATCTGCAAATAGCCCACCCAACTACCCCATCACCATATTGTTATTTATTTTTTGCTCCTTTGCACCCGAATATCTCAACTTGCACATTCATCTTCTGCACATCTATCACTCCAGTGTTTAATTGCTAAATTGTAATTATTTTGCCACTATGGCATATTTATTGACTTATCTCCCTAATCTTACTACATTTGCACCCAATGTATTTAGATTTTTCTATTGCGTCATTGAAAGTACGTTTGTTTATCACGTGTTGTTTGTGCCGCACTGCTTTGCTTTATCTTGGCCAGGTCGCAGTTGTAAATGAGAACTTGTTCTCAACTGGCTTACATGGTTCAATAAAGGTGAAATAAAAAAATATATATCCCAAAAAAACAGTGACCTTAATTTATCAATCTAGTACAAGGGAGGAGGAAAAACCTAGAGGATGTTGGACTTTACACCTCCAGCACATCACTGGATTTTTGTCCTGGTTGGCATCCAATAAAATGTTGCATTACTGCCAACAGCTAGAATGGGGTATAACTCCCTTACACTTTGTTGAAAAAAAGGAAAATAAACCAACAAACACCCGACACACATTAAAAACCCACCTCCCCATTCCTCTATTTAAACCTATAGTCCTACATCAGGTCAACAATTAACATGTCTATCCCCAATACTACACATTCCTTTGTCTCCTGCCCTTCTGCACACTTCTCACACCTAGGAACCTCTCTCCTACACATTGCCGCCACATGCCCATTTGGCACATAAGCTCATATGGGATAACTGAAAAATCCTAAAATCACTTTGTCGGGCAGACTCAACATCAAAACTCAAAAGAACAAACAATGACTCTTCTGTTTCACCACTCACGCTACCCTGTCTGCGTCGCACAAGCATCACAAACACCGAGAATCACTCCTTTCAATGGCACTCTTTTCTTGAGAGCAAAACAAGTCACATCTCTTGTCCTAATTCGTTTGCCACGAAGCGCTTGCTTCACTCACTTCCATTTCTCCTCCAGACCTTGATCCGGCATACCACTCACTCTGCTTAGACTTTCTACCATTCTTCTTCAACAAACCATTCTTCTTCAACAAACCATCTTCTTATTTTCCTACATTTTTACATTTAAGTCAATTAGCAAACATTATTTTCCAGAGAGACTTACAGGAGCAATTAAGGTTAAGTGCCTTACTCAAGTGCACATCGGCAGATTTTTCACCTAGTTGGCTAAGGAATTCAAACCAGCGACCTTTCGGTTACTGGCCTAAAGCCCTTAACTTTTAACTTCCTCCACCTCTCTTTTTCACTTCATTCCTCCTCCATATTACAAGTATGTGTCTTCTTATGATAATATTGTACTTCTTCTAACATATATCTCAAAATGTCCCTTTCGAGGAACAACATCTGTAGATGATTTGGGGTGCATTCCTTCTCAAGGGGGACCAAAAACAGCTAGCTGAAAGCCACACCTGTAATGTTTTGATAGGTTGCCATTGTTATAAACTCAGAAAAAAAACGTCCCTTTTCCAAGAGCCTGTCTTTCAAAGATAATTTGTGAAAATCCAGGGTTTAAACACTGTTTCCCATGCTTGTTCAATGAACCATAAAAAAATGATGAACATGCACCTGTGGAACAGCTTACAGATGGTAGAAAATTAAGGTCACAATTATGAAAACTTAGGACACTAAAGAGGCCTTTCTACTGACTCTGAAAAACACAAAAGGAAAGATGCCCAGGGTCCCTGCTCATCTGCGTGAACGTGCCTTAGGCATGCTGCAAGGAGGCATGACAACTGCAGATGTGGCCTGGGCAATAAATTGCAATGTCTGTACTGTGAGACACCTAAGACAGTGCTACAGGGAGACAGGACGGACAGCTGATCATCGCAGTAGCAGACCACATGTAAAAACTCCTGCGCAGGATTGGTACATCCAAACATCACACCTGCGGGCCAGGTACAGGATGGCAACAACAACTGCCTGAGTTACACCAGGAACGTACAATCCCTCCATCAGTGCTCAGGTGGTCCGCAATAGGCTGAGAGAGGCTGGACTGAGGGTTTGTAGGCCTGTTTTAAGGCAGGTCCTCACTAGACATGCAACAACGTTGCCTATGGGCACAAATCCACCGTCGCTGGACCAGACAGGACTGGCAAAAAGTTATCTTCACTGACGAGTCGTGGTCTCACCAGGGGTGATGGTCGGATTTGCGTTTATTGTCAAAGGAATGGCCGTTACATTGAGGCCTGTACTCTGGAGCGGGATTGAGGTGGAGGTTCCGTCATGGTCTGGGGCGGTGTGTCACAGCATCATCAGACTGAGCTTGTTGTAATTGTAGGCAATCTCAACGCTTTGCATTTCAAGGAAGACAGCCTCCTCCCTAATGTGGTACTCTTCCTGCAGGCTCATCCTGACATGACCCTCCAACATGACAATGCCACCAGCCATACTGCTCATTCTGTGCATGATTTCTTGCAAGACAGGAATGTCAGTGTTCTGCCATAGCCAGCGAAGAGCCTGGATCTCAAACCCATTGAGCATGTCTGGGACCTGTTTGATCGGAGGGTGAGGGCTAGGGCCATTCCCCCCAGAAAAGTCTGGGGACTTGCAGGTGCCTTGGTGGAAGAGTGGGGTAACATCTCACAGCAAGAACTGGCAAATTTGCTGCAGTCCATGAGGAGGAGATACATTGCTGTACTTAATGCAAATGGTGGCCATACAAACCTTTACACATGCTGCCCTAAGCATAAAAAAAATGATATTTTAATAAGCCTCCATCATATATCATTAACGTATTTTACGTTTATTTTAAATTATCTAACAATATTAAATATATTTAATGTCCATTTTATTTCAGTTTGAATCCCCGAGCTGAAGTATACAGCTTGAGCAGCAATTTAGAAGTAACACTGTTGAGAACTGTGCACCATTGGCATTTCACACTTTAGTTGTTCACATTGTGCAATTTGTAATATGTAATGTGTAATTAAAAGTATAACATTATTCAGTTTGAAAATGAACATCAAAACATTTGAGTAAGCTAAGTATGAAGAACAATATCATATTATAAATGAAAACTTCAGCTATAGAAAAGGATGCTGGGTAATATTTGCCTTTTTGTGCACATACGTTTTTGAAAGTATACTTTAATGAACACATTTTGTGGACATTTAAGTTAATTATATTTTTTTGAAAGTATGCTTCATTTTGTATATTTTCTTGAGATATGAAAAATTATACCCTCAGGAACCATGTTCCTCAACTGTGATGTATTACTTTAGATCCTTGTTGCATAGAAAAGGTATGTTTTGGAATATTTGTATTCTGTATATTTGAATTATTCCTTTCACTCTGTTATTTAAATCAGTATTGTAGAGTCACTAAAATGTTTTTGATCCACCTCAGTTTTCTCCCATCACAGCTATTGAACTCTGTAACTGTTTTACAATCACAAATGGCCTCACGGTATCATCCCTGAGCAGTTTCATGCCTGTCCTTTAGCTCAGTTCGGAAGGACAAATGTATCTTTGATATGTTCGGGTGGTTTAATACATAATTCACAGTATAATTATTAACTTGACCATGGTTAAAGAGATATTACATTCTGATTTGATGTTGTTGCAGATCTATCAATCATTGCCCTTTTAAGAGGCTTTCAAAAGGCTCCCTGGTATTTGTAGTTGAATCTGTTCTTAAAATCCAATACTTGACTGAGGGACCTTCCAGGTGTTGTATGGGGGACAGAGGAAGGGTTAGTCATCAAAACAATTATGTCAACCCCTATTACTTCACACAGAATCCATGCAACATATTGTCTGATTTGTTAAGCCACATTTTACTCCTGAACTAATTTAGGCTTGCCTAAACAAAGGGAGTGAATACTTATTCAATGACTATGTTTAAGTTATCTCATTTGTATTATTTATTTTTTACTTTGACATTACATAGTATTTTGAGTTCATTGTTGATAACAAATGACAATTAAATATATTTTAATCCCACTTTTTAACACAATAAAACTGGAATAAATACAAGTGGTATGAATACTTTGCAAGGTACTTATAGTGTACTTGATCACTCACAAGCAGAGTATACTTAAAATATACTAGAAAAATACATCTCGTATTTGAAGTATATTATTTAAATAGTACGATTAAGTATGAACCTGGTGACAGAAATGCATTCTTGCTAATAAGCCTGTAGCGATATCTCTTTCACTCTCACAGATCTGGTAGTGTAGCTGCACATTTCCGGTTGCTAGCGACCAAGAGTTTATGAATTCAAATCCCATTTAATAATGATGAGTGCCAAGAGTTGTCACAGTGCACATATTTTTTTAAGTGCATTAATTGAAATCAGAATACACCAGCATACTGTCATCTTCTAGAAATAACACCAAGTTCTTGTTTATATTTCTGTTGTATATATTTAATGCATTCTTGCTTATCTCCATTGTGCAGCAGGAACTTCAGGTAGCTAACAGCCAAGAGATTGTGAGCTCAAATCCCAAGAGAGGTTGAGTGTTAAGTAATCAGCATACTATCCTTTAACATTAACACCTGAATTTAGCTGTAAAATGCAGTAACTAGTTGTAACTATTTTCACCGTAACTGGAACAAACCGGGAACTAAACAAAACCTGCAGGAGACAATTACTGTTTAATTGTATTTAATGTCAATTATGTCTTTCAGAGTAAAATATTCTAAATTACATTTGACAACTGAGTTTTCAGGTGCTAAAATGTCACTTGTAGTTTCATGGTATCACATGTTGAATTTTTGCATTCCCATGTTGTCACATTTATTTCACATTAATTTCACATGAGATCAGGTTCTCTTTCACATGTGTTCACATGTTGTCACATGTAGTTTATTGTTATCACATGTCGTCACATGTTGCTTCACATGTTCACGTGTTCACATGTGAATTTCTTGTTTTCTTTCTCGTACCCTGCTGTTTGTCTTTTCGACTCTCTTTCCTCTCACTTCTCTCTTTTCTTCCCCCCTCTCTCATTTTGTTCTATTTAACTGTTCCAATTCATCTCATCCACTGTGAATTCATTGTATCTGAGATGCTATGGTTTTGGTGTGTGCTGCCAAACATTATACTGTCTGAGAGTCTGAGAGTGCTGTGCCAAGTCTCCTCTCTAACTTATGTGATCTCTATCTCCACCACCGATTTCCTCTCTATTTAGCCTCGATCTCTTATTTATTTATTTATCTTATATCTCAATATTTCTCATTTTCTTTCTTTCACACCCTACTCTACCCCTCTTTACATCTCCATGGCTTGTCTCTCTTCGCTGCCATGCACTATCTATCCTTCTTTATCACCCCCTTTCTCTCCCATCCCCTTCTTCCTCCACCTTCTGACCTTACCTGAATCTGTCTTTTACCTTTCCTATTTTCTCCATCTCAATCCATCACCTTCCTCCAACCCCTTTATCGCCTCCTCCTCATGCCCCTTTCCTCTGTCCCTCTCTGTAGTAGGTGACAGCCACATCCCTCCAAAGTCTCTTTCTCATCCCCCCTCTCCTTCTCTCTGTCTCTCTCTATATAGGAGTGGGTGACAGCCACCGACCTGCTGATCTCTCTGGACAGGCTCAACACTTTCGGAGACGAGTTCTTCAAGGACGCCAAGGTGCTGCGATCCTACTTCTACGCCATCTCTGATTTCTCTGTGGGAGCCAGGTAACACACACCTGACACCCGATTGGTTCTCAGAGGCCTTTGGCTGTCGCCGTGGATACTCCCTCCAAAAACTTCAAAGAGAGACAAAACGATCACGCCTTTCCTTCACTCTCCTCTACTTCTTTCTCTTTCTCAGTCCACCGGGGATTGTGGTCACTGCTAGAACTTGACATTAGCCAAAAAAAAACAAGAGAAAGAGAGAGAGAGAGAGAGAGAGAGAGAGAGAGAGAGAGAGAGAGAGAGAGAGAGAGAGAGAGAGAGAGAGAGAGAGAGAGAGAGAGAGAGAGAGAGAGAGAGAGAGAGAGAGAGAGAGAGAGAGAGAGAGAGAGAGCAAGAAATAGCAAGAAAGAGAAGGAGGGAGAGCATATTTGCTGTGTAGTTTTGATTTATCTTTGTTTTGTTTGCTTCTTTCTCAGGCAGACTCAACTATAAAACAACAACCCAGCGTGGCCCACTTGATAGATAATAAAACACATATGGCGAACGTCCGCTGCACATTTCCTCCCTCTCTGTATCCTGTTTACATGATAAACAGTCTCAAGGCAAGCCCTGCGTGGTCCTGGACAGAAAATACATAGAAATATAGAAACATAGAAACATAGCCACAAAATTTGCCTCTGTTCCTGTCAACTTTTCTGTTTCTGTCCCTGCTCTGCCCCTGGTCCCTAGACCTGGGTTCAAATACTACTTGAAATCATTCCAAAACTGAAAACCCGGCCCCATGTCTGCTGGTCCCTGGGCTTATTCCTCACAGTAATGAGAAGGGACAACAGGAGGAAGGCAGAACAGACAGGATGTCCATAGTCACGGCAGGATAACAAGGATGTTATTAAGTAATTGAGATGAAGCCTTCACCCACTGCTTCAAAAGGATCTGATACCTGTCATAAGTGGTTATGATCACAGCGAGGCGTGACAATCTGACAAATGACCCAACAATGTCACCATGACACCTGAGGGAATGGCGAGGGGCAACCTGACCACTTGTTTGGTTAGTGTAGCATACTTAGCCTAGCTCATTGGATTGGCCATAGCAGTGCAAGCACAATTCTCACACTGAATGTTATGAATGGACACAATAAGTGCCAGGGTGCGTTAATGTGCTGGCTTTAATGGTCAACTAGTGGAATATAATAACTAAATATAGTAAAAATAAATGATTCAGAACTGAGCTGTACTGAGCTGCTATTTGATTCATATCTGTGCCGTACTGAGCTGCTATTTGATTCATATCTGTGCCGTACTGAGCTGCTATTTGATTCATATCTGTGCCGTACTGAGCTGCTATTTGATTCATATCTGTGCCGTACTGAGCTGCTATTTGATTCATATCTGTGCCGTACTGAGCTGCTATTTGATTCATATCTGTGCCATATTCATTATTGTGGTTGTGAAGTGTTCCTCAGCGTCTGCTAGTAGAGACATCTGATTTGGTGGTTGGGGGCACTTTTCACTTCCTGGCTCACAACTTCCTTGTCACAACAACAACAACAGAAACAGAAATAACTGATTCAAAGCCGTTAGCATGAAGTGTCTAGATCTGGGACAGCTGGCTAAATCTGACAGGGACAGGCGCTGAGCCCCCCCCCCCCCCTCACAGAAAGACCCTCTACAGGACCAATGACAGAGGATGAGTTCCAAATGGAATCCTACTCCCTATTTCATGCATTACTCTAGTCAAAATTATTGCACTATATTATAGGGCATAGGGTTACCATTCGGGACGCAGATAAGCACTCAACAGAACCAATGACGATAAGGAGAATCAGACACTATAAAGATAGGGCCTGAGATAACAGCTATTAGCAATACATTCTTGATCATTAAATCACCTTGGATAAATTGTGTCTTCTAGTCACAGGAAATTGTATTTTCTCGACTGGTTGGAAAGGAAGGTATAGCATAAGAACGCACACACACAATCACTCACACGCACACGCACACACACGCACACACGCACACACGCACACACGCACACACACACACACGCACACACGCACACACACACACACACACACACACACACACACACACACACACACACACACACACACACACACACACAAACACACAGTGACTGATATGTAGTTGTTTATGCTTAGGGACAGCTTGTGCAGACGAGAGTTGATCACACAGGGGAGCGGAACAGCGCAGAGCAGTAGTCACTGAAGGGGATAAAATCTCCACCTTATCCCAGGCGATGTATCTGCCTCTGAGTGAAGGTAATGGAAAGTGACAAGTCCTCACAGTGCAAAAATCTTCTCATTTTACACCTATTCTCCACTACCCTGTCCTATTCTCTATTAATTTCCCCCAGTGTGTGTGTGTGCGGGCGAGCGTGCAACAGTGCGTGCGTGTATCCTCGGTGCATGCGCGTGCGTCCACACAAGTGTGTGTATATTATTGTGCCCACGTACCTCTCCATCTTTTATCCCGCAGGTGTAAGTGTAATGGCCATGGCAGTGAGTGTGTGTTGGACGAGCAGGGGGCTCTGGTGTGTGACTGTCAGCATCACACGGCCGGGGGTGACTGCCAGAAGTGTCACCCGTTCTACCAGGACAGGCCATGGGCCAGGGCCACCGGAGACTCTGCCAACCAGTGTATGAGTGAGTACTGGAGATTTGTTAAGTCACCCTTGGGAGGTGGGTTATAGTTAGTGAGTACTAATATTGCACGGTATACCGGAGCTTCAGTGTTTTTTTTATGCTTCTGTACTAGACGTTTTGTTACAGTCAATACTTCAGTCAAATATGTCTCACATGATTGAGAGGGTCAAGTATGTATATCAGCGCAGCCCCTTTTAATAGAGTGAAGGGCAAAGTGCCTGCTCAACTGACTCATTCATTGCTAGAGCTGTCTGGGTTGCATTGTTAGCTCCCAACTCATGTTGCACCGAAGGTAACACACTTGAATAATGCAACACAGTATGTAAGAAATGTTGAAACTGATTATTAATGTTTGCAAACACAATATCCATACACCCTTATGGCAAAACCACATGATTTCACATGTCGAAAATCACATGATTTTACACGTGACATTTTCACATGTTTAGATGATGTGGATTTTGACATGTGAAATCCTGTGAAACCATGTGTTTTTGGAACACTTCACATGTGATGATATTTCACATGAAGTGTCACGTGATCACATAACCATTCACAAACGTTCACATTAGATTTCACAGGTGATGCCCTACAAACAAAAATGCATTGTCAATGATACACACACAGTGATGTGAACATCCAGTGTTTCAAATGTATGTATTTTTACACACATGACTACATTGTGTATGTTTATTTATACAGTAATTATTCAAAATGTTCATAGATGGGATTTGAACTCACAACCACTTGATTTGCAGCATTACGTGCTTCCTGCTACACCACCATATCTGTGTCAGTAGCTGATTTTACCTGTATTCCTACACTTTGGATCTCAGCTTTGTATTTGACCAAGGCCTGAAATATGCTAATGAGCCCCACGAGTACATTTCCCCAACCTATCAAAGTGCAGTGATGATCCTTACATTCTACAGACAATATTAGGCAGAAAAAATGTCACGTTATACCGAAAAGGCACCATGTGAGAACATGTGTGTACCTGTGAGGTGTACCTTTGACCTATTTGTGTCTAAGGTAGCAACACTGTTCCCTAACCATACCCATTTGTTTCTACAGACAGTGTATATATACGTACAAGCATGAACTCGGTGGCATTGCAGAAACAGTGAGGCACTCCCAGCCAAGAGGTTGCAAGTTCAAATCCTCAAAGAATTCATGTCAAGTGTCCTTGAGCGCTGCTAGTTTTTAAGTGGATGTTAAGTTCTTGTCCGTAAGTCTGTAGACATATTTCATTAATAACACTCACTAAGCTTTTGATGTGAGCTACACTGCAGCATTACTTGTCTGATTGACAGCGACCAAGAGGCTATGGGTTCAAAATCTAATTTTAAAGCCCAAGAGTTGTCACAGTACAAATGATAATTTATTTATTTTTTACACTAAATGGAATCAGAATACAGCAGCATACTGCCATTTTATAGAAATAAAACCTTGAAAATGTTATATATATATGTTAATATATTGACTTATTTTACTGCAACTTTTAGCAATGTGCAGAAATTGCCAATCTCCAATATGTCCCCATAACTGGTGGTGCAGCAGGAATTTAAGGTAGCTAGAGTTGTAGATTTACAGATTTTTCACTGAACAACCCGGGAACAACCCGGGAACTTGAACAACCCGGGAAACTAGACAAAACCTGCAGGTGACCATGACTGTTTTGTTTCGCCAAGGCAGCAGCTACTCTTCCCGGGGTTCAGTAACATTGAGGCAAATAAATATACAATTTTAAATATTACATGACATTACATTTCATAACACTTTACCCCAATACACAAAAAACTATACAGATAAATAAGAAAATATCTCATCGATTCTCCTCTTTCTAAAAAAGCTAATCTAATGAAGAAACATGGAAAAGGTACTTTAATTGCTTTTGTATTGAAGGGAGTATTTTATAGCGCTACTCCACTATCCCATGCAACACGACATCCATGTGTACCTGTTTGTAGAGTGCAGGTCTTATCATGTGTATGTGTGTCTGTGCCTGTGTGTGTCTCTTCACAGTCCCCATTGTTCCATAAGGTGTATTTTTATCTTTAAAAAAATAAATGATAATCTTATTCTACTGCTTGCATCAGTTACCTAATGTGGAATAGAGTTCCATGTAGCCATGGCTCTATGTAGAACTGTGCGACTCCCATAGTCTGTTTTTGACTTGGTGATTGTGAAGAGACCTTTGGTGGCATGTCTTGTGAGGTATGCATGGGTGTCTGAGCTGTGTGCTTCAGACACCTCAGTGCATTCAGCACCTCGGTGCATTCAGCATGTCAACACATCTTACAAAAACAAGTAGTAATGAAGTCAAACTCTCCTCCACTTTGAGCCATGGGAGATTGACATGCATATTATTCAGATTAGCTCTATTTGTGAAAGGTGCAAAACATAACTCCAAATATGCTGATTTCAAAACTGATTTTCACCAAAAAAGTTATTAATTAACTTTGTCTCCCTTACCACCAAAAACTCATTAACTTCTTCATCTCTCTGGTTTCCACTAGCTTCCATAGCCACAAAGTCCAATTCCACAGCTACATTCTGCCTTTATGTACATACAGTTTCTACCTCAAACACCTGGTACCCCTGCACATTGATCTGGCACTGGTACTCCCTAGATATAGCTTCTTGTGTCACAATTTGTTTTTTATTATTTAAACTCTGCGTTGTTGGGGAAGGCCCTTGGGCATGGCTCACACAATGCTAGTATAGTGGGTTCGATTCCTGGGACAACCTGTACGTAAAAATGTATGCACGCATGACTGTAAGTCGCTTTTGATAAAAGCAGCTGCTAAATAGCATACTGTATATCGTTGTGTTTACAAAGTGTTCCTACTGAAATAATATTGAACTTATCAGATGTTAATGTAACATCTGTAAAATGTTGTTGTAGCATAATTAAGATGAATTCCATGTGTTCTGTCCATTCATGCATGCATATCTAAGCGTGAATGTGTTTGTGTTTGTGTGTGTGTGTGTGTGTGTGGGTGCTTACGTGTGAGTATCATAGGGGTTCAGGCTTATCGCGTTGTGCACTGAGCGGTGTGCTGCTGCAGAGGAATTGTAATTGGTTGGATGGATAAACCCGTAAACTAAAGGCGCCTCGTGAATTGTTTTTATGCTAGATTCCATTAAGCAACAAGATTGTTTTAATTACACTCAGACTGTGTTCCATATGCTACCCTAATTCCTATATAGTGCACCTCTTTTGATAGAGTGCCATTTGGGATGCGGTCCCAACAGTCTCTGTACATAACAGACGACGTTTCTAAATAGACTGCTGAATGTACTGTAGGAGAAGTGAATATATTATTCAATAAATACAACTCCCTACAAAAAAAGCACTGGATGTGAAAGTATAAGAGGAATAAAAATGCCACCCTCCTGTATCCAGTGAGATAGAAAGTCGTTTTGACGCAGCTTGCCGGGCCAAGCTCTCTCGGGCCTCTCTGCCGTCCGAGGCATGTGTCTGGAACTAGCACCACATGGTCCGGCTTGTCAGAACACAAACACTGTAATTGAAAATGCCATATTTTCTCAGCCAAAAGAGAGAGAGTTGAGCAAAGTTCACACACACATGCAAGCACGCGTGCACGCACACGCACACACACACACACACACACACGCACATGCACACGCGCACACACACACACACACACACACACACACACACACACACACACACACACACACACACACACACACACACACACACACACACACACACACACACACACACATGTTTGTTACAACATCCTTCTGCTTCTTAAGAAGTTACTTAGCACACTAACCAGTTCCTAGTTCGGAAGCGGTGTTAATCAGGGCACCTGAGCTTCCTGCATTGAATACATGTGTAATGACTCAGGCAGTCTCAATCTGTTTGCAGTCACACGCGTTTTCACTCATGTTCATCTTGAAATCAAATCAAATCAAATTTATTTATATAGCCCTTCGTACATCAGCTGATATCTCAAAGTGCTGTACAGAAACCAAGCCTAAAACCCCAAACAGCAAGCAATGCAGGTGTAGAAGCACGGTGGCTAGGAAAAACTCCCTTGAAAGGCCAAAACCTAGGAAGAAACCTAGAGAGGAACCAGGCTATGAGGGGTGGCCAGTCCTCGTCTGGCTGTGCAGGGTGGAGATTATAACAGAACATGGCCAAGATGTTCAAATGTTCATAAATGACCAGCATGGTCAAATAATAAGGCTTTTTAAATCTCACATTATCACGTCTGGTACTTGAACAGTAAACAAAAATCTACACAGGTAAACAAAGTGATCTTGAAAACGAGATGGTGCATCTCAAGAGATTTCATCCTGCAAAATGTCAAACAAAAATGCATAAATTGTTGACTGTAGGTTGTATTATATCTTATATGTTCACATTTGAGTCATTAGCAGACTCTCTTATCCAGGGTGATTTACAAATCAGACTTTCATATCTTTCTGCATGCCCTCCTGTATACATTTAGGCCCGAATCCTGTAACTTGATAATGACACATGCTAAGGTGTGGATGTCCTTGATGATATTGATATTCTAGTGAATAATCTAACAATCAAATATACTCTAACTGCAAATACACTCTTTTCCTACACTGCCGAGCAAAATACTAAATAGAATGGAGTCTTTCCTGTCTTCCGGCATCAGGGAGGAATAATCATATGGTTATTGCAAACTCAACAGAGAGTTTGATGTGTAATAGAATGGGTAATGTCCTACAATCCCCCCTCGGGTAGTCATATAGGCAGACAGCAGAATACCTCGGTGGAGAGGAAATGCATGCAGCGTACTCTAACAGAGCCCTGTGATAGGAGGTTATCACCTGAGTAATTGTTTCTTGTACAAACGTGAATTAAAGTTATCGCGGTGCCCCCTGACTATAGGATTGGCTGCTCATTTTGACCGTGTGAATTGACATTAGTAACCAGCCTGTAAATTATGATACAATCCCACACACATTATCTCTCATAAACATAACCCCCACCCTTTCTCTCTCGCTTTTCCTCCCCCACCTCATTCTACCACTTTTCTCCTCCCCATCTCTCTCTTGCTCGTTGCTATTACCCTATCCCTCTCTTCTGCCCCCACATCTTACTCTCGGTCTCTCTCTCTCCCTCCCGCTCTTTACCTTGCCTCATTTCCTCCCTCTCCCTCCCTCTTTCCCTCTCCCCTTTCCTTCTCCCCCACTCTTTCCCTCTCCCCTTTCCTTCTCCCTATTCCCCCACTCTTTTTAATCCCCCCGACCCGCTCTCTACCTCCTCCTTTTTCTCTCCTCAGAGTGTAACTGCAGTGGGCGAGCGGATGCATGTGTGTTCGATGCGGAGCAGTACCGTAGCACAGGGAGTGGGGGGCGCTGTGTGGACTGTAGGGACCACACTGACGGACCGCACTGTGAACGCTGCAAAGAGAACCACTACCGACGGTCACCACAGGACCTCTGCCGCCCCTGCGACTGTAACACCATAGGTAAACCATCTATTTTAGACCGTTTCATGTACATGAATTCACTCAATCAATGTTTTGTTCATTGTCATTCCTTAATTCTTATGCAATCAGTTCACTGTAACTTGTTATTGATCTTTAAAGAGCAACTGTACCCCGCAAAAACTACTGCTGTGGTTGAAAATGGCCTATGTGTCATCAATATGAGTCAGAAATGCTTAATTCTAGTGTAAAAATTGGTAACACTTTACATTAAGTTGCCTCTATTGCCATGTAACTAAAACCATAATAACTGTGTTAACAACACATTACTTACATAGGTTTTTGCTATGTAATAGCATGGTAATAGGGTTGTTGCGGAACACTTTACACATTCACTTGCTGAAGGTTATTCCACATGTGTCACTACTGATGTTATTACACATTCTATTGTTCCACTATGTAACTCATGTTTTGTAATTACACATTTGTAAGTCATCCGTGAATTGCCATGTCAATAACTACCACTACCATTGAATCCACATGTAATACCAGGGTTGATAAATAGGCTAGGACCTGGCAACATCAATTGTAACAAGGCACATGCTTTCAATAACTGCCAGCAATTCTTATTTAGTTTATTTCTGTTATTTCTATGTTAGAACATTGTGGTTACATAGGACATACTTGTAATTATAAAGCAACTTAATGTATCTTGAAACCCAGTTGGGTATAACCTTTATAATTACTATGTAGTTACACTTTAACATCCTTTCTAGTTACAATGTAACAACCTTTGCAGACAATAGTCTAACCAGGAGAAATTAGGAGACGGGAGAACATTAGGTTTAACCCTTTTAGTTACATTTTACTTACAATGTAACAATATTTAAAAACCAACTCTGTCATTACAATGTTGCTACAAAGGGATATACATGAATTTACGATGTGCTTACAGGAGCAAGCGACTTAATGTAAAGTGAAGTGACATTTGAATTACTTTGTAGTTAAAAGGTAACAACCTTTGCAGAAAATTGGCTAACCAGGAGAAATGAGGATACAGGATCTTTTTTTATTCATGTTCACACCATTCAAATTCAATTCAAGACTCAAAGCAATAACTATTTTAGTTAGTCATATGTACTAATGCAGGGCGGTGGTAAAGCTAGCTAGCTAGCATTTCCCCATTATTCACTAATGTACGTAGCTAGCTAGCTAGCCAGTGGCAGTTCAGCTAAACCTATAGGGTATGGCAAAGTGGGGAATTTTGCCTTTCTACACTATTTAAAACTATTTCAAATGCTATTTGGAGAACAGCAAAAATGAACAATAATGCAATATTAGGTTTAAAGGTATGTGGAACAGCATATATAATGTCAACTACTGCTCAACCTCATCATAGACTGACTGATTTACTTGTGGAGGGGCACATACAGGCCAACTTGAAGTTTCGACATCCATAGGGTTTAAAGTTTTTCACAAGAAAATTGCACCACTATCGTCACATTTTCAGACAAATGTAAAATAGGCTACTATTCCTAATGTGATGAGAAGATTGCATAGTCATAATTTAGGCTGATAATATAACTCAATCACTGTTAGCGAGTACGTAGTGAAATAGAGGATGCCTAATCAGAGACTTTTCTTGTCCTTTCTTTGCGTGGGAAAATGTTTGCCTTTTATAAACACATTTCATACAATTCTACTACACTTTATATGACTGGACACATGAGCAACATCTTTTTAATACGACACAAATCAGTAGCCTACTCTGCTGACACTGACAAACAGATCAATATAAACAAGCTTGGCTTGGATGCAACCATATAATCTAGGCCTACGAAAAGGGGAGACACAAATTGGAGGAGGAAATGATTGGAAATGGTTCCCCAAAAAACTTTCCAGTGGTACTGATCCAATGATAGACACGGTAAATATGCATCTACTTATCAGGGATATGGCCGATGCGCTCCGCTGGTGCCCATAAGATTCTGTTCACTCAATTGGGAGTTGAACATTTCGCAACACTCGCATTAAACATCAGCTAACTGTTTGTATGTGACCAATGAAATTTAATTTTGTTTTATTTGAACATTTTGATAACTAGAGACCAGACCTGGGCAGAAAATAATAGTATTTTGTAGTTTCTTTGAAAATACCAACTTTTCAAATATTCAAGGTAGTCGAATGTAGAGAATCAACTACTGTCAACTATTTCCTTTGATATTCAATTACATCTCAATTTACATAATATTTGAAAGTATTTTGAATATCTCTCAGAAAAAAATATAACATTTGAAGGTATGTGAATATGTGCAAGTTATTTAAAAACAAACCAAAATATTTATTTGATGGCTACCAAATGTTTGATGAACCAAAAACTAGAAGAGTTAGCTAAATTACTATGGATTTTTTTCCCCTGGTTGACACAGACATGCTCAGGAAAGTGATAGCTCAACTTAAACCTTCTACCTGCCTTCTCGATCCAATCCCCACCACCTTCTTCAAAACAGTTTTAATTGCATATCTGAAGAAGTGCAAGCTATTGTTAATAACTCCCTGTTCACAGGAACTTTCCCCACTGCACTAAAAACTGCTATGGAGAAACCCCTTCTGAAAAAAAGTAATCTAGATTCTTCATCTCTTAATTTTTGGCCAATTATTTTTAAGTGCCAACTGTACTTTTGAAAAATTACAATCTGGCTTTCCACAAATGTAAAACTAGTTATCCCAGGTCTACTAGAGACATTTTCTTTCTCGTCTCTTTTCAGCAATAGCCACTTGCTTTCTAAACTATGTTTTTACTATGATAGTATTTTGAATTATTGCGATATGCCTAGGCCTATTTAACTACTTTTCAGTGACCGCAACTCAAAAATCAGCTACAATATACAGTGCATTTGTAAAAGTATTCAGACCTAAAAGTATTCAGAGTATTCTTCCGTTTTTCCACATTTTGTTACATTACAGCCTTATTCTACAATGGATTAAATTAATTGTTTTCCTCATCAGTATACACACAATACCCCATAATGACAAAGCAAAAACAGGTTTTTCTAAATTTTTGCAAATGTTTAAAAAAACAACTGAAATACCTTATTTACATAAGCATTTAGACCATTTCCTATGAGACTCAAGATTGAGCTCAGGTGTATCCTGTTTCCTTAGATCATCCTTGAGATGTTTCTGCAACTTGATTGGAGTCCATGATTTGGAAAGGCACACACCTGTCTACATCAAGTCTCACAGTTGACAGTGCATGTCAGAGCAAAAACCAAGCTGAGGTAGTCAGGATCAAGGGATCCTTGATGAAAACCTGCTCCAGAGCGCTCAGGACCTCAGACTGGGGCAAAGGTTCACCTCCCAACAGGAAAACAATCCTAAGCACACAGCAAAGACAATGCAGGAGTAGCTTCGGTACAAGTCTCTGAATGTCCTTGAGTGGCCCAGCCAGAGCCCGGACTTGAATCCAATTGAACAATCATGGAGAGATCTGAAAATAGCTAATGCAGTGACACTCCCCATCCAACCTGACAGAGCTTGAGAGGATCAGTAGAGAAGAATGGGAGACACTCCCAATTACAGGTGTGCCAAGCTTGTAGTATCATACCCAAGAAGACTCAAGGCTGTCATCGCTGCCTAAGGTGCTTCAACAAAGTAATGTGTAAAGGGTCTTAATATTTATGTAAATGTAATATTACAGTTTTTTATGTGCAAAAATGTCTAAAAACCTGTTTTTGTTTTGTCATTATGGGGTATTGTGATTGATGAGTGGAAAATAACATTTCATCAATTTTAGAATATGGCTGTAACAAAATGTGCAAAAAGTTAAGGGGTCTGAATACTTTCCGGATGTAGTGTATATACAAATGTATGTGGACCCACCTTCAAATAACTGGATTTGGCTATTTCAGCCACCCCTGTTGCTGACAGGTATATAAAATCAAGCACACAGCCATGCAATATCCATAGCGAAGCAGTAGAATGGCCTTACTGAAGAGATCAGTGACTTTCAAATCAGTTCGTCACATTTGTGCCCTGCTAAAGCTGCCCAGGTCAACTGTAATTGGAACATCTAGGAGCAACAACGGCTCAGCCGCGAATTGGAAGGCCACACAAACTCACAGAACAGGACCGCCGAGTGCTGAAGCGCGTAGCATGTAAAAAACGTCTTTCCTCGGTTGCAACACTCACTACCAAGTTCCAAACTGCCTCTGGAAGCAATGTCAGCACAACTACTGTTCGTTGGGAGAGTCATGAAATGGGTTTCCATGGCCGAGCAGCCGCACGCAAGCCTAAGATCACCATGTACAATGCCAGGCGTCGGCTGGATTGGTATAAAGCTTGTCACCTTTGGACTCTGAAAACGCGTTCTCTGGAGTGATGAATCACGTTTCACCGTCTGGCAGTCCAAATGACTAATTTGTGTTTGTTGGATGCCAGGAGAACACCACCTACCCAAGTGCATAGTGTCAACTGTAAAGATTGGTGGAAGAGGAATAATAGTCTGGGGCTGTTTTTCATGCTTCGGGCTTGGTCCCTTAGGTCCGGTGAAGGTTCATATTCTTTCTTTGCTTTTGCACTTTTTACCCCTTTTTTGTGACTTCAGATTGGCGGTTACAGTCTTGTCCCATTTCTGCAAGCCAACAGCACCAATGTGTGAGAAGCAACACCGTACAACCGGCGACCAGAGTCAGCGTGCACGCACCCAGCCCACCACAAGGAGTCGCTAAAGCGCGATGGGACAGGGGCATCCTGGCCGGTCAAACCCTCCCCAAACCCGAACAACGCTGGCTGCGTCACAGCCTGGGATTGAACACGGCCTTAGACCGTTGCGCCACTTGGGAGGCCCTACTGAAGGGTAATCTTAATGCTACAGTATACAATTACATTCTATACGATTCTGTGTTTCTAACTTTGTGGCAACAGTTTGAAGAAGACCCTTTCCCGTTTCAACACGACAATGCCCCCGTTAACAAAGCGAGGTCCATGCAAAAATGGTTTGTTGAGATCGGTGTGGAGGAACTTGGCCTGCACAGACCTGACCTTAACCCCATCGAACAACTTTGGGATGATTTGGAACGCCGACTGCAAGGCATCCTTAAACATCCAACATCAGTGCCCTACCTCACTAATGCTCTTGAATGGAAGCAAGTCCAAAAATAGAGGAGGCTGTTACAGTAGCAAAGGGGGAGACCAACTTCTTAATAATGCCCATGATTTTGGAATGAGATGTTTCACGAGCGGATGTTCACATTCATTTGGTCATGTAATGTATTTGGTAGGCCATTTGCCGCGCACGCTTCGCAAATACACAATCCACAGCTAATTTGTTTTTAAAGCTAATGATCCACTGTGGCCAAATTATGCTCTCTGCTGTAGTATTTTGAATTATATTATTTATTTCTGTATAGGAATGAGTAATTATATAGATAATTTTGGCAAATGTATTTAATGTTAGACTGAACAATAATATAAATGCAACATACAACATTGTCAAAGATTTTCTCGAGTTAAATTCATTAGGCCCTAATCTACGAATTTCACCTGACTAGGAATACAGATGTGCATCTGTTGGTCTCAGATACCAAAAAAGATACTCAAAAAAGATAGTGTGTATCAGAAAACCAGTCAGTATCTGGTTTGACCTCCATTTGCCTTATGAAGCGAGACACATCTCCTTCACATAGGGTTGATCCGGCTGTTGATTGTGGCCTGTGGAATGTTGTCCCACTCCTCTTCAATGGCTGGATATTGGCAGGAACTGGAACACGCTTTTGGACATGTCCATCCAGAGAAGCCCAAGCATGCTCAATGGGGAACGTGTCTAGTGAGAATTCAGGGCATTGGAGAACTGGAACATTTTCAGCTTCCAGGAATTGTGTATAGATCCTTGAAACATGGGGCCGTGCATTTTCATGCTGTAACATGAGGTAATGGCAGCTGCTGAATGGCACGACAATGGGCCTCAGGATCTCACGGTATCTCTGTGTATTCAAATTGCCATCAGTAAAATGCAGTGGTGTTCATTGTCCGTAGCTTATGCCTGCCCATACCATAACCCCACTGCCACCATGGGGCACTCTGTTCACAACGGTGACATCAGCAAACCACTCGCCCAAACGTTGTCTGCCAACTGAAACCTGTGTTCATCCGTGAAGAGCACACTTCTCCAGCATGCCATTGGCAATCAAAGGTCAAGACCCTGGTGAGGATGACAAGCACGCAGATGAGGTTCCCTGAGACTGTTTTTGACAGTTTGTGCAAAAAATATTTTATTGTGCAAATCCAGTTTCATCAGCTGTCCAGTGGCTGGTCTCATACGATCCCACAGGTGGTCTGCGGTTGTGAAGACGTACTGCCAAATACTCTAAAACGACATTGGAGGCAGCTTATGATAGAGAAACGATGATTCAATTCTCTGGCAACAGGTCTGGTGGACATTCCTGCAGTCAGCATGCCATTTGTACACTCCCTCAATACTTGAGAGCTCTGTGGCATTATGTTGGGTGACAAAACTTCACATTTTAGAGTTTCTTTTTATTTCCCCCACCACAAGGTGCATTTATGTAATGACCTTGTTGAATCATCTTTTTGATATGCCACACCTGTCAGGTGGATGGATTTTCTTGGCAAATGAGAAATGCTCAGGGATGCAAAACACATTTCTGCACAACATTTTTGAGAAATTAGCTATCTGTGTGTGGAACTTTTCTGGGATGTTTTATTTCAGCTCATGAAACATGGGACCAACACTTTACATGTTGTGTTTATATTTTTGTTAATGGTAGTTATTTCCGGTCGACTTTGCTGACGCCATATGGTTGCTTCTGTCTGTCTACTTGTTTTTTTTCTACGTAGGCCAACTGTCCATATAATCATTCCATTGCTGATGATGTCTGTCATTGTGTATTGAATCGTGCCCATGCTTCTTGATATTATAAGAGTGTTATATTGTAAGAACAATGTAACTATAAGGGTTATACCTAATGTTCTCCTGTCTAGGAATTTATCCTGGATAGCCTATTGTCTGCAAAGGTTGTTACATTGTAACTACAAAGCAATGATTAAAGTTATACCCTACTGGGTTTCAAGATACATTAAGTACTCAACTCAATCATCAAGTTTGCGGACGACACTACAGTGGTAGGCTTGATTACCAACAACGACGAGACGGCCTACAGGGAGGAGGTATATGGTGTCAGGAAAATAACCTCACACTCAACATCAACAAAACAAAGGAGATGATCGTGGACTTCAGGAAACAGCAGAGGGAGCACCCCTCTATCCACATCGAAGGGACAGTAGTAGAGAGGGTAGTAAGTTTTAAGTTCCTCGGCATACACATCACGGACAAACTGAATTGGTCCACCCACACAGACAGCGTTGTGAAGAAGGCGCAACAATTTGGCTTGTCACCAAAAGCACTCACAAACTTTTACAGATGCACAATCGAGAGCATCCTGTCAGGCTGTATCACCGCCTGGTACAGCAACTGTTCCGCCCACAACCGTAAGGCTCTCCAGAGGGTAGTGAGGTCTGCACAACGCATCACCGGGGGCAAACTACCTGCCCTCCAGGACACCTACACCACTCAATGTCACAGGAAGGCCATAAAGATCATCAAGGACAACAACCACCCAAGCCACTGCCTGTTCACCCCGCTATCATCCAGAAGGCGAGGTCAGTACAGGTGCATCAAAGCAGGGACCGAGAGACTGAAAAACAGCTTCTATCTCAAGGCCATCAGTCTGTTAAACAGCCACCACTAACATTGAGTGGCTGCTGTCAACATACTGACTCAACTCCAGCCACTTTAATAATGGAAATTGATGTAAAAAAATGTATCACTAGCCACTTTAAACAATGCCACTTAATATAATGTTTACATACCCTACATTACTCATCTCATTTGTATACACTTCTCTATACCATCTACTGCATCTTGCCATCTTCATGTAATACATGTATCACTAGCCACTTTAAACTATGCCACTTTTATGTTTACATACCCTACATTACTCATCTCATATTTATATACTGCACTCTATACCATCTACTGTATCTTGCCTATGCCGTTCTGTACCATCACTCATTCATATATCTTTATGTACATATTCTTTATCCCTTTACACTTGTGTGTATAAGGTAGCAGTTGTGGAATTGTTAGGTTCGATTACTCGTTGGTTATTACTGCATTGTCGGAACTAGAAGCACAAGCATTTCGCTACACTCGCATTAACATCTGCTAACCATGTGTATGTGACAAATCAAATTTGATTTGATTTGAAGTTGCATGCTTCTGGGTAGGTACATGATCATTACAAGTAAAATCCTATATAACTATGTTGTTCTTAAATTACACTTGATTCTTTATAGCCTTTGAGCCAGGTCATAACATAATGACCGATACTTAATGATAGGAGATGCCTTGTTACATGTGTTGTCACCAAGTCCTAGCCTTTTCATCAACCCTGGTATTACTTGTGGATGCCGCAACTTTTAGTTATATGTAACAAGGTCAGATTTTGTTATTGACATGGTAATTCACAGGTGACTTTAAAATGTGTAAATACAGAACATTTGTTACATTGCGGAACAAGAACATGTGCAATAACATCAGTAGTTACACATGTGGAATAATACATTCCTTGTTTGAATTGAGAAATAACTGAAGCATGTAAAACATGTGTAACCACTATGTTGTTAACAGAGTTATTACTGTGTTAGTTACATGGTAATAGGGGCAACATAATGTAAAGTGTTACCCCAAAATATATTACGACGTGTAAATAGGATACATTTAGTCAGAAAGTCAGTACCGTCCAAAACTGAGATTTGCGAGATTTAGGAATCTAGGTTAAGTAACTGTTTTCCTTGTGTTGGGATTATTTCAACCCTGCCCACATGCCCACAGCTGGCAGCACCCAAGTAATCATCAATTTGGAGAGCAGCTGCATGCGACACGATTGTAATGTCCAACAAGTGGGTGTGGAAAATTTGCTTTGACTTTGGATACCCCTGTGGGGCTAGTTAGGGACCATCCGTAAATTACACAATGTACATGGGACAATATTTTTAAATTACAATAGCTCCAAATTTCAATGACTTAAAAACCTCAAACCAACTTTAAATTAAAAAAATTCATAGACAAATGTTGAGAGCATTTAATGACGTCATGATTCAACCTCGATTTTCTCTGAGTTTCCAGTTGTCATGAAAGCACCATAATAATGCACAAATGATGGAAATGGAAGTCCACTTTGACACTGACAAACTGAGAATCTGAGAGCAAGAAAAACAACCTTGTCATGAATCCATCAAAAGCCTAGGCCTAGATGTGTGGAGACATATTGTAGGCTACAATATGAGGAGGAAATTATAGTGCTAAAAATGCTTTCCAGTTTCACTGACTCACCCAATGAAATGCAGCTCACTCACTGGTGATGACCGATGCGCTCTTTCCAAAAGCCTCTCAGATTAGAGAATTTCTTTTCAGCAGGAACCATTTGCTTTCCAACCTGTTTTTTTCCAGGGATTGTATTTTAAGTATTACGGAAGGCCTGTTTTGTCTGCATGCTGTTGTTGACTGACAGATTTGCCCCACGTTCCCTGACTGTAGACAATGCCTTGTTATTGGGATACACTCCACAGCTAGGCAATTTTTTTTTAAAGAAGTTGTTGGTCCTCTGTAGCAAAGTTATGCACTTTCTCATGGTGTAGCAGGCTATTCTGAATGACTTTTCTTTCTGAACAGACAGCAGTAACTATAACTTGGAAAATGTATTTCAATTTATCAGGGGTGCTGCAGCTCCTCCAGAACCCTTCGCGCGGCTGTGATTCTATACTGTAACACTGGAGAGAGTTGCAAGCTCACGCATGTCTATCAGAGCAGAGAGCGGTAGAGAGATCATAGAAAGTGACTCTCATACTGTGAGAGACACAGGCGCGCTTCCTACACAGCCTTGCGTTGGTCTCAAATATAAACTCAGCGAAAAAGAAACGTCCTCTCACTCTCACAAACTTAACATGTGTAAATATTTGTATGAACATAACAAGATTCAACAATTGAGACATAAACTGAACAAGTTCCACAGACATGGGACTAACAGAATTGGAATCATGTGTCCCTGAACAAAGGGGGTGGTCAAAATCAAAAGTAACTCTCAGTATCTGGTGTGGCCACCAGCTACATTAAGTACAGCAGTGCATCTCCTCCTCATGGACTGCACCCGATTTGCCAGGTCTTGCTGTGAGATGTTACCCCACTCTTCCACCAAGGGACCTGCAAGTTCCCAGACATTTCTGGGGGGAATGGCCCTAGCCCTCACCCTCCGATCCAACAGGTCCCAGACGTGCTCAATGGGATTGAGATCCGGGCTCTTTGCTGGCCATGGCAGAACACTGACATTCCTGTCTTGCAGGAAATCATGCACAGAACGAGCAGAATGGCTGGTGGCATTGTCATGCTGGAGGGTCATGTCAGGATGAGCCTGCAGGAAGGGTAACACATCAGGGAGGAGGATGTCTTCCCTATAACACACAGCGTTGAGTTTGCCTGCAATGACAGCAAGCTCAGTCCAATGATGCTGTGACACACCGCCCCAGACCATGACGGACCCTCCACGTCCAAATTGATCCCGCTCCAGAGTACAGGCCTCAGTGTAATGCTCATTCCTTTGACGATAAATGCGAATCTGACCGTCACTCCTGGTGAGACAAAACCTTGACTTGTCAGTGAAGAGCACTTTTTGCAGGTCCTGTCTGGTTCAGGGACGATGGGTTTGTGCCCATAGGCGACGTTGTTGTCGGTGATGGCTGGGGAGGACCTGCCTTACAACAGGCCTACAAGCCCTCAGTCCAGCCACTCTCAGTCTATTGTGGACAGCCTGAGCACTGATGGAGGGATTGTGCGTTCCTGGTGTAACTCGGGCAGTTGTTGTTGCCATCCTGTACCTGTCCTGCAGGTGTGATGTTCGGATGTACCGATCCTGTGCAGGTGTTGTTACACTTGGTGTACCACTGCGAGGATGATCAGCTGTCCGTCCTGTCTCCCTGTAGCACTGTCTTAGGTGTCTCAGTACAGACATTGCAATTTATTGCCCTGGCCACATCTGCAGTCCTCATGCCTCCTTGTAGCATGCTTAAGGCATGTTCATGTAGATGAGCAGGGAACCTGGGCATCTTTCCTTTGGTGTTTTTCAGAGTCAGTAGAAAGGCCTCTTTAGTGTCCTAAGTTTTCATAACTGTGACCTTAATTGCCTACCGTTTGTAAGATGTTAGTGTCTTAACGACCGTTCCACAGGTGCATGTTCATTAATTGTTTGTGGTTCACTGATTGGGAAACAGTGTCTTATGGCTGGTTGGCAGTATTGAGTAGCTTGGATTAATAAGGTGCCCAGAGTAAACTGCCTGCTAATCAGTCCCAGTTGCTAATATATGCATAGTGTTAGTATATTTGCACAGAAAGCACTCTGAAGTTTCTAAAACTGTTTGAATGATGTCTGTGAGTATTACAGAACTCATATGGCAGGCAAAAACCAGAGAAAAAAATCCAACCAGGAAGTGAGAAATGTGAGGTTGGTCGATTTTCAACTCATTTCCTATTGAAGATACAGTGGGATATTGGTCATGTTGCACTTCCTAAGGCTTCCACTAGATGTAAACCATCTTCAGAAACTTGTTTGAGGCTTCTACTGTAAAGGAGGGGCTCATAAGGGCTCTTTGAGTCAGTGGTCTGGCAGAGTGCCACAAACTCATGACACTCTTTCACATGAGAGGTAGATGGAGTTCCATTGCTTTTCTACAGACAAAGAAATTCTCCGGTTGGAACATTATTGAAGATTTATGTTAAAAAAACATCCTAAAGATTGATTCTATACATCGTTTGGCATGTTTCTATGGACTGTAACAGAATTTTTGGACTTTGCGTCTGCTCGTGGGTCATGAAGTTGGATTACTGGGCTGAACGCGCTAACAAAAAGGAGGAATTTGGACATAAATGATGGACATTATCGAACAAAACAAACATTTATTTTGGATTCCTGGGAGTGCATTCTGATGAAGATCATCAAAGGTAAGTTAATATTTATAATGTTATTTCTGACTTCTGTTGACTGCATAATATGGCAGATATCTTTTTGGCTTGTTTGGTCTCTGAGCGCCATACTCAGATTATTGCATGGTTTGCTTTTTCCATAAAGCTTTTTTGAAATCTTACACAGTGGTTGCATTAAGGAGAAGTGTATCTAAAGTTCCATGCATAACACTTGTATTTTCATCAACATTTATAATGAGTATTTCTGTAAATTGATGTGGCTCTCTGCAAAATCACCAGATGTTTTTGGAACTACTGAACATAACACGCCAATGTATACTGAGATTTTTAGAGAACTTTATCGAACAAAACATACATGTATTGTGTAATATGAAGTCCTATGAGTGTCATCTGATGAAGATCATCAAAGGTTAGTGATTAATTCTAGCTCTATTTCAGATTTTTGTCTGGAAAAATGGCTGGAAAAATGACTGTGTTTTTCTGTGACTTGGCTCTGACCTAACATAATTGTTTGTGGTGCTTTCGCTGTAAATCATATTTGAAATTGGACACTTTGGTGGGATTAACAACAAGATTATCTTTAAAATGCTATAATATACTTGCATGTTTGAGGAATTTTAATTGTGAGATTTCTGTTGTTTGAATGTGGTGCCCTACACCTTCACTGGCTGTTGTCATATCGATCCCGTTAACGGGATCTCAGCCATAAGAAGTTACCCTTTACGATGAAGATCTGTTAAATTATTTGGATTTTTACGAATTATCTTTGAAAGACAGGGTCCTGAAAAAGGGACGTTTTTTGTTGTTGCTGAGTTTCGGTTACAATGTTGCGCAAACCGTAAGCCCACTTAGACATTATTGGGTATTGTGTGTAGGCCATTGACAAGTACTCTCCATTTAAACCATTTTAAATTCATGCTGTAACACAACAAAATGTGGAAAAAGTCAATGAGTGTGAATTTTCTAAAAGGCACTCTATATGGATGATGGCAGTTTGTTGTGCGGGAGGTCAATAATGCATGATATCTCACACATACACTCATCATCATTATCATCATGGTAATAATGTGGTTTGTGGCCAGGCTCCCTAGGCTCATGATCCTGTTTTGTCGTGTGGTGTGTGCAGTCTACATCTACCACTTAGGCACCGCTAAGGAAGCACAATGGCTTTGGAATAGCAACGGTGTGGGCACTGGCAGTTAAGATCCCACATGATCAAATCTCACACCAGACACCATACGGTGTCTCTCTATCTCTACTGATTGTAGACCTCACCCTCTGTACTTATACTCTCTCTCTCTTTCCTCTTCTCTGCTAGGTTCTGTGAGTCTGCAGTGTGGTGCAGAGGGGATGTGTACGTGCAGACCCAGTGTGACGGGGGAGAAGTGTGACACCTGTCAACCCGGCTTCCACTCGCTCAGCCCTGGTGGCTGCAGGTACGCATGACATACACACACACACACACGTGTGCAGAAAATAAACAGACACTTTGAAGACAGAGGGAGCGTAATGGACCAATGCATTTAAAGAGAATTATGATTTTTTTGTTCTGCCTGTGTGCCTCTACCCTATGACCACATTCAGTTGGCCTCAAGATAGTGGAATGTTCAGATGTATTGAGTAGAACAGACATGTAGAAAACATGATCATGTCAGCTTTATTCATTACATTACATTGTAGTACGTTGCTCCCTCCTGATCGCAACCCTGGATGGGAGTGTGTTAATGTTTAATGCACATATTAGTTATCGTGTGTATTTGCTTTGACATGCTGCAGTGGTTTTAGCCATGAAGCACATCCATACGGACACTAACCTTGGCTGTTTCAGTAGTGTTGAGGTTTACACCAGGGCTGGAGCTGAACAGAATACCAAAGTTTGGAGCCTCTTCCAGTTTGCAACAACTCTACTGCTGTTGGTGCTAATTCATCACTACTGCTGCCTGCTACTATTAGCAATGCCATTGTTTTCAATGTCATTATTATCCCCTTGATACAGTAAACAGTCTCTACTCCTCTCTTACCACCAAATTGTTCCTACCGCACCTCCTGCATTATGCACCAGCCTCTGTCTGTTGGACCTTAGTATTTGGCACAAATCCATTTCCTGGATTGCCTGGTGACTCAGGGTGCTGGAAATATTGACATTACAGCATGACCCATGTTTAAATCAAATCAAAATCAAATTTTATTGATCACATACGGTGAATAGAACAGATGTAGACTTTACAGTGAAATGCTTACTTACCAGCCCATTCCCAACAATGCAGAGTTAAAACTTCTTGATCCTACTTGAGACGCAGACGTCTCAAGTAGGCACCTGGAAATGCAAATGCGCTACGCTAAATGCTAAATGTACTCGTTACAACTCAAACCTTGATCAAAATTCACAAGCAGGGTATTGAATTAAAGCTACACTCGTTGTGAACCTAGCCAGCAAGTCAGATTTTTAAAATGCTTTTCGGCGAAAGCATGAGAAGCTATTATCTGATAGCATGCACCCCCCAAAATACCAGCACGACACGTAAACAACAGATTTTGCGGTAGCCGGCGCTACCCAAAACGCAGAAATAAAATATAAAACATTCATTACCTTTGACGAGCTTCTTTCTTGGCACTCCTATATGCCCCATAAACATCACTATTGGGTATTTTTTTCGTTTAAATCGGTCCATATATACCCAAAATAGCTTTGTATGGAAGCTGTGTCATTCAGAAAAAAACATCGTTTTTAAACGCTGCGTAATTTTTTTAAATTAAAAAAGTCGACGATAAACTTTCACAAAACACTTCGAAATCCTTTTGTAATCCAACTTTAGGTATTAGTAAACGTTTATAATCTATCAAAATGATTACAGGGCGATGTATATTCAATAGCTCCTCGCTTGCAAATCCTTGGCTGCCATAGTCCTCATTAACAACATCCGGGTGAAGACTGGAAGAAACGGATGCCAGATAGATGGATTTTCCAACAATTAATTCAATTGAAAATGACGACAATGGCGACATCGTGTGGAATTTGTATAAATTGCATGCAGGTCGATATTAAATTTTGTCCTCTTTTAACAACTCGTGGAAGTGACTTATGGAAATTATTTTTAGCTTTCAGAGAGCAGTTTTTCTTGCGTTTTTCAATGAAACACACAATCTGTTATAGTCACAGCCGTGATTTAACCAGTTTTAGAAACTTCAGAGTGTTTTCTATCCACACATACTAATCATAGCAGGACGTTGAAAAGTTGCGCGATTTTTAACAGAATGTTCGAAAAAGGAGGGGGTAGAAGTAAGAGGTTAAAAAGTAAGACACATTTTTGCTCAATAAAAAGGAAATAGTAACACAATAAAAACAATAAAAAGGCTGTTTACAAGGAGTACCAGTACCGAGTCAATGTGCAGGGGTACGAGGGAGTTGAGGTAATTGAGGGAATACAGCATGTACATGTGGGCAAGGGTTAAAGTGACTGGGCAATCAGGATATACAGTATAATAAACAGAGTAGCAGCAGCATGTGAAGAGTGTGAAAGTGTGTCTATATACAGTGCCTTGCGAAAGTATTCGGCCCCCTTGAACTTTGCGACCTTTAGCCACATTTCAGGCTTCAAACATAAAGATATAAAACTGTATTTTTTTGTGAAGAATCAACAACAAGTGGGACACAATCATGAAGCGGAACGACATTTATTGGATATTTGAAACTTTTTTAACAAATCAAAAACTGAAAAATTGGGCGTGCAAAATTATTCAGCCCCTTTACTTTCAGTGCAGCAAACTCTCTCCAGAAGTTCAGTGAGGATCTCTGAATGATCCAATGTTGACCTAAATGACTAATGATGATAAATACAATCCACCTGTGTGTAATCAAGTCTCCGTATAAATGCACCTGCACTGTGATAGTCTCAGAGGTCCGTTAAAAGCGCAGAGAGCATCATGAAGAACAAGGAACACACCAGGCAGGTCCGAGATACTGTTGTGAAGAAGTTTAAAGCCGGATTTGGATACAAAAATATTTCCCAAGCTTTAAACATCCCAAGGAGCACTGTGCAAGCGATAATATTGAAAGGAAAGGAGTATCAGACCACTGCAAATCTACCAAGACCTGGCCGTCCCTCTAAACTTTCAGCTCATACAAGGAGAAGACTGATCAGAGATGCAGCGAAGAGGCCCATGATCACTCTGGATGAACTGCAGAGATCTACAGCTGAGGTGGGAGACTGTCCATAGGACAACAATTAGTCGTATATTGCACAAATCTGGCCTTTATGGAAGAGTAGCAAGAAGAAAGCCATTTCTTAAAGATATCCATAAAAAGTGTTGTTTAAAGTTTGCCACAAGCCACCTGGGAGACACACCAAACATGTGGAAGAAGGTGCTCTGGTCAGATGAAACCAAAATTGAACTTTTTGGCAACAATGCAAAACATTATGTTTGGCGTAAAAGCAACACAGCTCATCACCCTGAACACACCATGCCCACTGTCAAACATGGTGGGGGCAGCATCATGGTTTGGGCCTGCTTTTCTTCAGCAGGGACAGGGAAGATGGTTAAAATTGATGAGAAGATGGATGAAGCCAAATACAGGACCATTCTGGAAGAAAACCTGATGGAGTCTGCAAAAGACCTGAGACTGGGACGGAGATTTGTCTTCCAACAAGACAATGATCCAAAACATAAAGCAACATCTACAATGGAATGGTTCAAAAATAAACATATCCAGGTGTTAGAAGTCCAGACCTGAATCCAATCGAGAATCTGTGGAAAGAACTGAAAACTGCTGTTCACAAATGCTCTCCATCCAACCTCACTGAGCTCGAGCTGTTTTGCAAGGAGGCACATCTCTCGATGAGCAAAACTGATAGAGACATACCCCAAGCGACTTACAGCTGTAATCGCAGCAAAAGGTGGCGCTACAAAGTATTAACTTAAGGGGGCTGAATAATTTTGCACGCCCAATTTTTCAGTTTTTGATTTGTTAAAAAAGTTTGAAATATCCAATAAATGTCGTTCCACTTTATGATTGTGTCCCACTTGTTGTTGATTCTTCACAAAAAAATACAGTTTTATATCTTTATGTTTGAAGCCTGACATGTGGCAAAAGGTCGCAAAGTTCAAGGGGGCCGAATACTTTCGCAAGGCACTGTATGTCAATATGCATGTGTGTGTGTTTTGTGTGTTTGAGCGTATGTAGTGCGTGTGTGTTGGAGTGTGTGTCTCCATCCCTCTCTCCCGCTTCCTCCCTCCCTCTCCCTCCCAATCCTTCTCTCCTTCTTCCTGTCAATCCCTCTCTCCCTCTCCCTCTATCCCTCTCCCTCATTTCTCTCTCTCTCTCCATCCCTACCTCAGTCTTCCAGTGTTCTGCAGTGAAGTGAGGTGTGAATTATGCAGGCCAGTAGAGCAGAACAGAGTAGAAGCCTGCCCATGGGATAATTGAATTATTCTTAATAGCAACCTCGTTAAAATATTGATTCTGTGTTACAGTTCTGGAGGAAAACAATCAATCAATGAAGATGATTAAACACGTTTCATAGTACATAGCTTTTGATTGGCACAGCAGTGACCCCACTTAACCAATCACGGTCGGTGATCAGGCTATTTTCAGCGTGTGTATGTGTGTGAAAAAGAGTAAGCGAAGACTAAACACCCCTTATCAGCATAATTAATCAAGGAAACAATGTGAATATTTTAGCAGACGCTCTTAATTAGGGTTAAGTGCCTTGCTCAAGGGCACATCACCAGATATTTTACCTAGTCAGCTCTGGGATTCTATCCAGCAACCTTTCATTTACTGGCCCAACGTGCTTAACCGCTGGGCTACGTGCCGCCCCGCAATGTGTACACTGAAACTCGACCAAATACTCAACCAAATATCTATTCCGACTTTCTCACCTATGTCTTAACCTAAGTGCCCCATGACGTTATGGCCGCGGTCATAACCAGTTCGACCTCTGGCTGAACATTGACCGTGATAGGATGTTGTTATCGTTTCTCCGCAGGTCGTGTGACTGTGAAACCAGGGGCAGTGTTGGCATCTGCTCTACACTGGACGGCGGTTGTCACTGCAAGGACAACGTGGAGGGACAGGCGTGTGACAGGTGGCTTTTGTATTGTGCTGTTCTTTCTCCAAAAAAAAAGCTATGCTACTGTGTCACCTGAAATAACGTAATACGGTTACCACGGTAAACATTTTTAGTGTCTAGCTCTTTGTTCAGTTAACAATGGTAGCGAACATTTCATGTTGTTAGTACAGTGGAGTACTGGATTAAACCTTGGTGCTGCCCGCTGCCGTTGTCAAACAAAACATCTCTTGACATTTTATGGCACCGCTCTTTGACAAACTGTTTTGAGTCGGCGTGGTAACCCATTGAAAACAGGTTCATGATAACAGACAAGTACATTTGTCCCGGGATGATTACACACGGTGTAAATGGTAGCAGACTTTTATTCATAGACAGTTAGGACACGTACAGTATCAACCAAGGACTATGGATGGAAATGAGCTAAATCTCATGCAATGGCATGTTGTACATCAGTTGAATACATTCCCTTTCCCTTCAAAATGTTGCTGAAAGGACTGCGGGGAACATGATTCTTTTAGACTTTCTGTCTGTACCCAACCTTCTCTACACCCACGTTTTAATCATTCTTCTTCTGCTCTCTAAGATTTACATGATTAGACCGACAAAACACAAACAAAGCACGAGTTTGATATTAGCAAAATACGCAGCCATGAGACGATCCCCAGTGTTGAATTATTTTTTCTTGTTTTCTAGCTTGTTTATTTTTGTTGTGTTGTGTGTTATTTCATGCTCCGTTGAACAAGGACACTCTTTCCCCTGATGTGACTTACATAGTCCTGTTTCTGAACACCACCCACGCACATACACAGATCCCCCTCACGCACTCTCACATACACAAACGCACACACACCTCACTCCTCTACACACACAAACACACAACTTGTCTCTTCTACAGTCTCTCTGGAGGTAGTGTATCACAGTGTGAGATCAGCTGGGGGGGATTGGCCTCAACTGCCTCTCTATGCCCCAACACTGCAGCACAAACAGCAACACATGTTCACTTGGCAGATAGTCTCAAACGACCTGACTCACAGGGCCTAGTGATGCTCTCTGAACTTGCTCCACAATATGGAGAGATTATCCCCACCAAGCTGCAGTGATGAAGCATATAATGACAATGTGTTTTGTGCATGCGTGTGTGTGTGTGTGTGTGTGTGTGTGTGTGTTTGTGCAGGTGCAAGCCAGGCTCCTTCAACCTGCAGGAGAACAACCCAGCTGGCTGCACATCATGTTTCTGCTTCGGACACTCATTGGCCTGCAGATCCTCCAATCACCATGCAGTTGTCAACATCACTTCTGACTTCCTTGAAGGTATTCAGCCAATCATGATTATCTTAAAAGTACTGCATTCAGCTAATAACTATTGGTGAATTGTGAACCCCTTATATTGTGGTTATCATCCTAAATCATTCTGCCATGCATCCCTCTGCAGACCCAGACCGCTGGTCTGGACAGTTCTCTGGGGGACAGGAGTACCCTCTGCTGTGGAAGGAAGGTGAGGTCTACCTGCTACCACTCAGTGAGGATGACCTGGGCTTCTACAGAGCTCCAGGTGAGAGAGGCACAGCCGAAACACACACACACACACACACACGCACACACACACACACACAGAGCTAATGTCAACTTTAGGTGAGATATCAGTAGAACCTGGAGTTTCTCCAGACCATATTACCTGACCAAGAAAAACTCTGGGCCCTAGAGTTTATAGGAGAAGTGTGTGCGCTTCCGGGATGAGGAACACATACATGAAGATCCTGCTTGGAGAGAGCTCAGACATGTAAATATGTCAATCATGTTACCGTCTGCCACCTATAATACCCTTGGCTTGTTACTTGAGATTATTCCTTTGTTTGATTGAACAATTCCCTACAGCGTTGCCCAATAAGGTCATAAACGGGTTAACTGCGACACCATTTTCTCACAGCAGACTCTTATCATGACCATTAGCATATAACATTTATAGCTGTCCCCGCTACAGGACTTAGTGGCTCTCTCTCTGGTTGCGTCCCAAATGTTACCCTATTCTCTATGGGCACTGGTCAAAAGTGGTACACGAAATAGGGAATAGTTTGCCATTTGGGACACAGCCTATGTAGCTGGAGCCCCATGAGAGAATAGGCCTGATGGAATTGGATGTCTTGGCCATGCTGGAAGAACAAACATGTGGAAATCAGCCTGCCTAAGCTCAAGGTGGCTACTCACTGCATCAAGGATCAAGCCTAGCGAATCAGCAGTCAACATAGATATAGAGAAACAGAAATAGCGGAAATCCCATTAACTACCAACACATCCTGCTGGTTTTATGTTCATTTAGACAGGCGTCTTTTTAAGAACCCAAGCATGAAAAGCCTTAGATCACAGAAGACGCCTGGGAGGGAAAATGACTGGGTCCGTTTCGGGGGATATATTTAGAGTTTCTTATATGTTGTTAAGTCAACTTGGATATGTTTAGACGGTTTATTTATTCACGTGTTTAGTTTGCTGTTTTCTTGAAGCTCGTCCATCACTCCAGTGTCTCAGAAGGCCACCACGTAGTGATTCGTGTTCAAGCCCGTCCCCTTATCTCGCCGGCACAGCACTTTGTTTGTGTTGTTTTGCAGCGTAGTAAAATATGGAGATCTATTGCCCCGCCGTTGCTTTTAATGATCTCATTTTCTCCCTGCCTTTTTTCCCTCATGTGTACAGTTACTTTAAAGATTAGAGCGGAGAGGCAGGCTGCAAAGGATATGCATAGGATTTCTCTCTATCTTTCTCTCTCTTCCTCTCTCTCTTTCTTTCTCTGTTTGTGCAATAATCCTCCGGCAGTATTTCTCACTAAAGCGGAAGATACATCTGAGTGACAATGCTCTGCTACCAAACAACACGGAGATGGAAAGCAATTTCTATGATTCTTAGTAATCTATTTGTCGCCTATTTCAGTGTGTCTCTTTTTACGCCTGGCTACGTCTAGAATCAGATCAGGATGTGTCTTAATGTAATGAGAACAGAGAGAAGTGTTGGGGATCGACGTGCTTCTACCCCGGCTTCCAGAAGTACCAGGCGACACTGCGGTGCCAAGGAACACAATCCTCGATATACAACGGAGGAAACTCAGGTCGGATTACTCAGAGCATCATCCAGCGATGTTCAGCTGGAGTCTTTCAAAGAGATAGAGAAGGCTGTGAGGGAGTTACAGAGAGTGAAAGTGAAAAGCAAATTCATTTACCACCACACTTGTCCTCTTCCTCTTGGCCAAGAAAAGATTGCTGCTAGTTGACACCGAGTAGAAAGGTCACGTTCCTACGGCGACACAGCACTTGTCAACAGATTGAACACTTGAGTGAATCCTGCTGCCAGATTCTATCATAGATTCCAAGCCAAAACCACTTTCCTCAACAGCCTCTCTAATCACTGACATGGCATTTCAAGTTGCAGGCTTCTCCTCTCCAATCCTCCATGCTCAAGGGTCCAACAGGTAGCTAACACCCCTCATCCAGAACCAGCTACCTGTGCTTTAGTGTCTGACATGTTGCAGGATCATATTCACTTCTACACTTTTTACATTCATTTCTAACACAGAAATCCAAGGGGGGTGAAAGGACAGCACTAAAGGACTAGGGAGAGAAAAAGGGAGAGGGACAGTTTTCAGCATATGTCCTCTAGGCTGGATGTGAGCTGTAGAACGTTTATTACAAAATATCACCCTGATCGGATGTGAGCCCCAGAAATTTCCGGACAAACCAGCACCCTGATCCCTGATTGGATGTGAACCCCAGAACATTCAGGATAAACCACCACCCTGTTCCCTGATTGGAAGTGAGCCCTATAACTTTCAGGACATGCAACATCCTGATCCCTGATTGGATGTGAGTCCCAGCACATTCAGGACAATCCACTACCCTGATCCCTGATTGGATGTGAGTGCCAGAACGTTCAAGATCCCTGTGAAAGAAAATGTATTTACCACCACACTGATTGGGGTCAAGAACGTTCAAGGGACTCTATCACACCCACAAAGTAGATTACGTTGTTGGGGTCCGTTTCTTTTTTTAAACTAACATTGCATGTTTTACTAGGGTGCAGCATGGTCTAATAGATCCTGAATGTCTTTGTGCACCAGGTGGTGTAGTCTTTCTGCCTGTTATCCATGTAATCATGTCCCTAGCTATGCTGCACCTGTAGACCAATGGTTCCCAACTCCAGTCCTTGAGTATCTCCAACAGTGCACATTTGTGTCATAGCCCTGGGCATGACACAACTAAAATGTGCTGTTGGGGGTAATGGAGGACTGGAGTTGGGAACCACTGCTACAGACGATGTAGAGCAGGTTACTGGATTCACACTTGGCCCAGTTTGGTCTCTCTCTCTCTCTCTCTCTCTCTCTCTCTCTCTCTCTCTCTCTCTCTCTCTCTCTCTCTCTCTCTCTCTCTCTCTCTCTCTCTCTCTCTCTCTCTCTCTCTCTCTCTCTCTCTCTCTCTCCCATAGAGGCCTCCATGGGACTTAAAGTTGTTTGTTTGAAACGGTGGCTATCTAATTGAAATGGAGTTGATTTAATTGGTTTGGAGAGTCTAAACCCTCGATTGATCTCAGGGCTCCTCTACCATTCACTAAATGTGACTGGGGTGTCAGGCATCGTGACGGGTACTTTGTGTGTCAGTGGAAGGAGGTCAGTCGTGGTTCAGGTTGAGCACACAACAGAGAAAAGAAAGTGAACAATGAATTATTTTCACTCTCAAAACACACACACACACTCAACCATACACACAAACAGAAACACACACACTTACTGCTTTCACGCACGTCTTCTTAGTTCAATCAGAAACACTGTCATTCGGACTCACACAGAGGTCCACATTTAAAGCGGTTGTCTCTTTTCAATTTCTCTCCTGTGATAAACCAATGAATACAAATCTATTCTAATGGTAGAATGCCATCTTGATGTGATCACAGTGAGAGTTCCAGTCACCTAGTGGGGTTCTGGGGGGGAGTCATAATAAAACATTGGAGGACCAACCAGAGGGGGCAGCGCAGCGTCGTTCATCCTGTGAGATAACTTAATTTTCCTGCCTAATCCCACCATCAAACCCCTGTCGTGGAAATTTTTACACAGGGACACTCAAAGACAATATGAAATGAATAATTGTTATTTGTCAGCGCGCTGGAGAGGTTCCAACAAACGTAATGCACCACAGTGAATGTCTGTCAGAAGCTCCTACTGAGCAGTCCCAGCAGTTGTCTTATGTACGGCTATACACAGACAAGTTATATTTGTATGATTTAGCATGAATAATTAATCATTAATAATTTTGTTTCATCCATGTGACAGACCAATACCTCACAAGGCTTCTTTCTCTCTAAGCTGAGACCTTGAAACTGAGATATCTTCGTTCGTTCTCAAAACAAGGTCTAGGCGTACTGCCAAGTTGCTGTTACTGATAGTGAGGATTTGTACAGTCAGAGACTTGCACGAACACAGAAATTGGTTTGTAGAACAGCACATGAGTAGAACACAGAAATTAGTTATAAGAAAAGCACAAACATTAAAAATCCATTACACCCCCATTGGCACTTATGTAGATCTGAGAGGAGTGGATGAGTATAAGCAATATGGCAGTATCTACACCATGCCATCTGATTGGTTAGGTGGAAAATACACTATGTAACTTCATTACTCAATATTCTTAGTTAAACACAAGTGCCTATGAATTGATTTGTGGTTGAGTGTCCCTGACGTTTTAAGGGTACCACGTGAACCACCTCTTGAATATCCAAAGCAAATAACAGTAAAACGCACAACAGTACCCACTAGTCAGACAATAGGGTCAGAGCAAGTCGACCAAAAGCACATCAGCCCATATACCCAGTACATCAACCTGGGGCAGGTCAGGCAAAAACATGTCAAATCTGCCCAGAGGGCAGTCATTCGGCGCCGAGCGGCGTGGTAGAGATGATAAGGGCTGGTCCTGGATTCAGATCAGGTGTGACTGTGAAGATAGTGGACAGCTGTGTGTGTGTGTGTGTGTGTGTGTGTGTGTGTGTGTGTGTGTGTGTGTGTGTGTGTGTGTGTGTGTGTGTGTGTGTGTGTGTGTGTGTGTGTGTGTGTGTGTGTGTGTTTGTGTGTGTCTACTGCAGCCCTGACACCACCAGGAGAGACCAGGATACATGACCCACACCATTACACTCAAAACACACTACCTCAGCCAGCCACACAGACTAACAGCAGGGGCTGCACTGTTGAAACACAGACCTGGGCTAAAATACTATTTAATTGAACTTGCCTTTTGCAATGGAACCAATACACAGTATAAGTCCCAAAAGTGCAAGCCCAGTCAACCTCCGGGGAGGCTAAATAAAATGCTCAAAGCGTTTGAAAGATTTCAAATAGTATTTGAATCCAGGGGCTCTATTCAATCAGCATCACGGAAGTTCAGTGTTACAACGTGACTGAAATTTGAAGGCAACGTCAGCGTGGTAGTGGAAAATGCATTCACGGTAAACACTGCATATGTCGGTTCAATCAGAAATGACATTTACATTTCTATTGCGCAGTCTGTTGCTCTTCAGCGACAAAGATTGAATAGAGCCCCAGGTCTGCTAGAGTATCATTCATACTGCGGCAGATCATGCAGTTGTGTATTGCCTTACTGAAAAACATCTGCCTTTTTTAAGGCGGATTCCTGTTTTTATTGCTGTAATCAATCTTGAATGATAAAATGCCAGTCCACCTTTCCTTATCTGTCATAGTGCTTCATTTTCACATATTTCTGTAAACAGGATCTTCTGCATCCTCCTCCTCACCCACCCATAACTCAAAATGTCGTTTTTTTCAGGGATAGTTTTTCCCATGTGTTCTTTTATTAAAGTGTTTTTGGGATCCCTGGGTGCTGATCATTGCAGTGAGTGTGCTGGTTTGTAGTGTGTGCCTTTACATGCGCATGCGTGCGTGTGTGTGTAGCTCTTTGAAGTGGTGTTAATGTGCTGTAATGAGCCAGAGATAAGACGAAGGGTAATCACAGCCAGACTCCCACTTTGATCTCTGTGGGTTTACAAGAGCCTTGGCCCTCGCACTCCACTACACACACACATGCACATGCACACGCACTCTCTTTGTCTCTCTCTCTCTCTCTCGCTCTCTCTCGCTCTCTCATATATATATATATATATATATATATATATATATATATATAAACACCAAAAGCTCTCTCTCTCTCTCTCTCTCTCTCTCTCTCTCTCTCTCTCTCTCTCTCTCTCTACTCTCTCTCTCTTATTTATGTATATATATATATATATATATATATATATATATAAACACCAAAAGCCAAAGCTCTCATTCAACACTACTACCCCTTCCAGCATGTTTGTCAGATGGCGGGAAGCTGAACTTGAAACACACAAAGACTCTCTTTCTCTCTGACAGGATGTGAGATAGCTAAATGCCTGCATGGTTATCCCCTGACCCTTGATGTCTGCCTGTCTGTCTGTCTGCCTGTCTCCCCTCTCTCTGCTCCTGTAGAGAAGTTCCTGGGGAACCACCTCCTGAGCTATGGCCAGCTCCTCTCCCTGACCTTCACGGCCGAGGCCCAGTGCCTCCTCCCTCACAGTGTCACTGTGCTTCTGGAAGGATCTGGAATCACCCTGTCAGCTGACCTTTCACCCCAACCTGGACTTGTCCACCAGCCAGGCCTCGCTCCCCAGCACACCTTCACTCTCAGGTAAAACAAAATGGTGTGGGTGTGATATGTGTGCATAGCATTTGTTGACATGTATATAAAATATGACTATACACCTACTAGTATGCTACTCTACATCATATAATCATATACAAATATGTAATACCCCTACTTACAGTACAGTGTATGAACCTCAGACTGCATGGATGAACAGTGTAATCTCCATGGCTGTATGATATTCATACATTCAGCTCATTAGAATATTTTGGGGCGTGGTTTACTTCACAGCTCTTTTTGTGCAGCCGGGAGTGAGAGCGTCATTCCCGTTTATCTAATATGATGTGTTATGCCAAGTCATTTTATGACTGTGTTTAATGGTGGTGTTTTGTGAAAGGCTATTGTAACTGAGAATGTTTTACTCTTACCTCGGAGACCCCCAGCTGTTCTCAAGGTTGATTCAACTTGTCAGCTGGTGCAATAACACTGAACTGAATAAATAAGTAAACCATTGTTCTTCAGAAGGATCTATAAAGAACCTTTCAGATTGTGAAAGGTTCTCTATAGAACCATTCTCCATAAAGATTCTATAAAGAGCCATAAAACAGTTTTATACAGCCCCAAAAAGGATTGTAACCATAGTGGAACACTTAGGAAGGAACATTAGGAAAGGGTTCTTTATAGTACCATAACGGTTCCATTTAGAACCTTATGAACATGGTTATTTATTGAACCTTCAAAAAAGGGTTTTACAGTATGTAGCACTGTAAAGGCTTCCTCTATAGTTACAAGCCGAACCCCTATCTGGGACTATTCAGTACTATTATTTTAAAGTGTGTACTATGATAGCTGCCTTATGGCTTTGTGACAGACAGTGCTATGTCCTTTCTTGTGACTACGCATAATGAGTAATGAGTTCCCCCACAACCCCCAGCCTGGGTGAAGGGGGGACTTTGGTTGCCCCCTCAGAGCAGTGGGACCTGGAGACAGGACTGTCATTGTGTGGGCCCTCTCTGGTGACAGGCTCCACACACGTCATTAGAGAGACAGAGATCTGGCCCTACACACACTCACATGCACACAAACACACACACGCATCACCTCGTCCTGGAGCACTCATCTTATCATGGCACCACATTCCTATATCCCGAAAGCTCAGCTGAGAAGATGTGAAAGGGACTTTCAAATGTCTTTCTCTGGAGCTCTCTCTCCTAGGTAGTTCTTTAGAGCTTCGCCAAATCAAGGTTTATGTGTCACATACACAGTTTACAGCAGGTATAAACGGTGCAGCAAAATGCTTACATGCAAGCTCTCAACAATGCAGTACACATATCAATATCAATAACAATCACAAGTCAGATAATAAAATAAGTAAGGGAAAAGGAAGTAGTATGCATGGTATAAAACCGATATGTACACCATAAGATATACACACTTTTAGAAAAAAGGGTTGAAAAATGGTTCTTTGCGACAGGATAGGGTTCTACCAATAACCGTTTTCCGTTTTAGAAGACGGGTTCTTTGTAAAGCAAAGAGTTCTACGTAGAACCTATAACATCCCATGAAGAGCGCACGACAAAACCCATTCGTCCTAAAAAGACTGAAAAGATTTGGCATGGGTCCTCAGATCCTCAAAAGGTTCTACAGCTGTACCATCGAGAGCATCACTGCCTAGTATGGCAACTGCTCACCCTCTGACCGCAAGGCACTACAGAGAGTAATGCGTACAGACCAGTACATCACTGGGACCAAGCTTCCTGCCATCCAGGACTTCTATACCAGGCGGTGTCAGAGGAATGCCTTAAAAAAAAAGACTCCAGCCACCCTAGTCATAGACTGTTCTCTCTGCTACCGCACAGCATGCGGTACCGGAGCGCCAAGTCTAGGTCCAAGAGGCTTCTAAACAGCTTCTACCCACAAGCCATAAGACTCCTGAACAGCTAATAACTCAACTAACCGGTGCCCCCGCGCATTGACTCTGTACCAGCACCCCCTGTATATAGACTCGCTATTGTTATTTTACTGCTGCTCTTATTTATTTGTTACTTTTCTTTCTTATTTTTATTGTTGTTTTTCTTAAAACTGCATTGTTGGCTAATGGCTTGTAAGTAAGAATTTCACTTAGGTCTGCACCTGTTGTATTCGGCACGTGACAAATAAAATTTGATATGTGGAACCGTTTTTGGAAGAAAGGGTTCTTTGATGATTGTTTTGAAGGCAAGAAGGAGTCTTTAGAAAGCAAGAAGAATGCTACAAAGAACTGTTCTTATTCCGAATAAGATTTTTGTTGAATTGTTTTCTTATGTCTTTTAAATAGTGCCTGAGCATTAGTGTTTAAAATGTTAACCTCAGGAATTGATATATTTTCAAGAACACTTTGTTAGTGTGTAACTAGGCGTTCAAAAAAAGGCCTTATGATAATGTCATTTAGGGGTTATTTTATTTTTAGAGGCTAATAAGGCTGTTTGAACCATTCATAGAGGGTTCTAAGAAGAACCCTTCAAAGAAATGTAGGGTTCTCAGTAGAACCCTTCATAGAGGCTTCTTGGAAGACCCTTTAGTGGTTAAAAGGGTTCTTGTTAAAACCTTTGTTGATGGTTCTAAGAACCCTTTATAGAGGGTTCTAAGTAAAAATCATTTACAGTGGGTTCTATGAAGAACCCTGCATTGAGGGTTCTAGGTAGAACCCTTTGCAAAGGGTTCTACCCTGCACCTAAAATGTTTCCTCTATGGGGACAAACCAAAGAACCCTATATGGTTCAACTTAGAACCTTTTTTTTTGAAGAGTGCAGTATAAATTATCAATGTGCATGTCAAGTATGACTGTATTTCCAATATAAAGTAGATAGTGTATTGGTTGAGCTAGGGTTGGCTGTTCAACAGTCTGGAGGTAGAAGCTGTCTCTGAGCTTTTTTTTGCCAAATGACTCAGAGGCTGTGTGAGTGTGCATGCCTGTGTTTGTGTCATTTGGGAAGCACACAGCAACACAACACACAGTCTCCCATCCCCTGGCAATGTTGTCTTGGTGACAGATAGCATGCTGTTTGTCATGACTGTGAGCCTACTTGTGTTGCGTGAATGTGTTGAATGTTTTATCCAGGGTAAGTGGTGTTTTGTTCCCAGCATGCATGGCGCTACACCAGGGCTAGGAGGGGCTGTAGCCCTGTCACAAATCTGCGTAGCCCTTATTTTTAAATAACGAAATATGTCAAAGTTAATAACCAGCCATTCTGTTCCCAATCCGATCCCTGGTTATGTGCTCGTGCCGCACGTGTACCCTATGACGTATGTGTGGGTGGGGGGAAGAGGAGGAGTCTGGTGTGTGTGACCGCGCACATTTGTCTACGTTAAGTGAGACAACTACTAGCTAGCGAGTCGCCCATCTCACCCCGCAGCAATGGACTGTTTGCTGATCAAGAGAAGAGTGCGGGTAGAAATTGAAAATCCATACCCAGACCCTGTCTCCGAGGGGGTCAAAGAAGAAGAGGGAGATGAGAAAGATGAGTCGGAGAGAGAAACTCGTGAGCCACGACGTGATGGGGCGCCAGAGCAGCTCGTCGCTGCTAGCTTTGGACTTTGGATATTGTTAATTAATTTCATTTCTGACTTTGTGATAGCCATTTCATCCGAAACATTATTACCAATGCACAGTTGTCTGATTATGCATATGGAACAAATGCACTTTCTTGTTGTTGTCGCATTTTGGATATATTGTGTTGTTATTGCTGAAAGACTTCAGTGCATGGGCGCTTTCAGATTTGCTGAAAGTGTAAGATGTTGCTTGCCATTGCCTTGTGGTCACTTGTATTAGGCTTCCAGTTATTTTGTTGAATTTTCTTGGGCCAAATTCAATTTTAACACTACATTTATATCGAATGTACTCTGTGCCATATCTGCTTTTATTGAAAAATGAGAACTTCCTTATAACTCTGAAGTCATGAAAATTAACTATTTTCTTAGCACCCCCACGTATTGGTCAAGCACCCCCTTACACCCGTGAGAGAAAAAATCCTGGCGCCGTGCCTGGTTCCTAGGATCATCTCAATCACAGAGAGTAGCGGGGTAGGTAGGGCTGATCAAAAACAAAGGGGGTGGTTGATGCCCTCATGTTAAATAGTGTTGGATGGGTTTGCCTTTGTTGTTCTCCATTGCCTTGTAGACTGTGGGGAGAGACAACAGGGTGGAACATTTTTTGTTTAAAATATATAATCTAAATGATTCATTCTCTTCACTTCTTCTTCTTCACTTCTCTTCTTTCTCTTTACTCTTCTCTTTCTCCAGCCTCTTTCTCTCCTCCCCCCTGTCCCTCTGTGTCTCTATCAGTATGCAACTGTCTGCCTGCCTGTGTGTGTGTGTGGGCTCCCACCACATACTTAACCCAGACCTCCAGTGGTTTCCTGGTCCACTGATGATGTTCCTCTTATCGTAGCAACAGCTTAATTACAGGCCCAGTGTCACGCACGCCAGAGGCCTTCACTGGTCCAAAAAGTTGGACCCGTTCCGAAATGGACCTGGGGCTTTCCCATTATTTATAAATAAAAAATTTAAATATAGAGACCCGTTCCAAATGGACCTGAGGACAACTACACCGTTCAGTTTAGACCTGGTTGGATCCATAGGCAGTTCAATCCAAGTGAGAGAAGTAGCAGAAAAGTCAATTTTAAGCTACTTTATTAACCAGAGTTGATAACGCACAAAGGTGAGGAGGCAGAGAGGTGAGGCTCCAGCAGAGGCGTTGCTGTGTGTGTAGGCTATTGTGAGTGTCAACGAGTGACATGGAGAGAGAAGAGACGGAAATCAGCCAAGCCGACACACTATAGTAGACTAATAGCTGCCAAAGCTAGGTTATTTCTCATCCAATGTGATTAAGTGGTACCGGTCTTGACAGCATCAAACCATGAGAAGCTAGTTAAAACTGCTTCAGGATCGGGGTCCCGTCCACGGGATGGTTGAGCTAACGTAGGCCAATGTGATTAGCATGAGGTTGTAAGAAACAAAGAAATTCCCAGGACATAGATGTACCTAGTATGGACAGAACGCTTACATTCTTGTTAATCTAACTGCACTGTCCAATTTATAGTAGCTGTTAGAGTGAAAGAGTACCATGCTATTGTTTGAAGAGAGTGCACAATTAGGAACTTGAAAATGTATGACTAAACCAATTAGGCACATTTGGGCAGTCTTGATACAACATTTTGAGATTTCACTGGATCACTCTAAAACTTTGCACACGCAGTGCTGCCATCTAGTGGCCAAAGTCTAAATTGTGCCCGGATTCGAATAATTTATTACGCCGCTACTCTTGCATTTCAAAGATGATGGTACAAAAAAAATACAAATAATGTTTATTTTTTTCTTTGTATTATCTTTTACCAGATCTAATGTGTTATATTATCCTACATTCCTTTCACATTTCCACAGACTTCGGAGTCTTCCTTTTCGAATGGCATCAAGAATATGCATATCCTAGTTTCATTAGATTTGGGTATGTCATTTTAGGTGAAAATTGAAAAAAAGGGGCGGAACTTTAAGATGTGTTGAGGGTTGATCCGAGCGTTCTGTCCTAACAACAACAGTCAAGCACCCAACTAACTGGCTACCGTTGGCTAGCTACTTCCAGACACAAATGAGAGAACAGCTCACTGACCACTTTACTCGCCCTAGCAGAGCTGGTTAGGTTGATTTTATGTTATCCAGAGCGTTGGTGACTGCAACTATGCTGCTGGCAACAATATACGCTTTTTTGGCAATGTTTACTGACACCGGCCATATTCAACTGGTGTTGAGCGTTCATAAATTAATCAGTTATTCTGTTCCAGCTACGTCTATATATTGTCACAGCGACATTCTATTGAAATGGTCAATTACATAGTGGAGTCTTTTGTTGAGACATGTTGCTAGCTAGCTAAGTAAATCCTGCATGAATCTGCGGGTAGCTAACCAACCACGTTGAATGTTAGCTGGCTAACAATTTTTTTATTTCATTTATTTCACCTTTATTTAACCAGGTAGGCTAGTTGAGAACAAGTTCTCATTTGCAGCTGTGATCTGGCCAAGATAAAGCCTAGCAATTCGACACATACAACAACACAGAGTTACACATGGAATAAACTAAACGTACAGTCAATAATACAGTAGGAAAAAAAAGTATATACAGTGAGTGCAAATGAGGTAAGATAAGGGAGTTAAGGCAATAAATAGGCCATGGTGGCAAAGTAATTACAATATGGCAATTAAACACTGGAATGGTACATGTGCAGAAGATGAATGTGCAAATTGAGTTACTGGGGTGCAAAGGAGCAAGATAAATAAATAAATACAGTATTTGGTTGAGACAGATAGATGGGCTGTTTACAGATGGGTTATGTACAGGTGCAGTGATCTGTGAGCTGCTCTGACAGCTGGTGCTTAAAGCTAGTGAGGGAGATATGAGTCTCCAGCTTCATTGACTTTTGCAGTTCGTTGCACTCATTGGCAGCAGAGAACTGGAAGGAAAGGCGACCAAAGGGGGAATTGGCTTTGGGGGTGACCAGTGAGATATACCTGCTGGAGCGCGTGCTACGAGTGGGTGTTGCTATGGTGACCAGTGAGCTGAGATAAGGTGGGGCTTTAGCTAGCAGAGACTTGTAGATAACTTGTAGCCAGTGGGTTTGGCGACCAGTATGAAGCGAGGGCCAACCAACGAGAGCGTACAGATCGCAGTGGTGGGTAGTGTATGGGGCTTTGGTGACAAAACGAATGGCACTGTGATAGACTGCAACCAATTTGTTGAGTAGAGTGTTGGAGGCTGTTTTATAGATGACATCGCCGAAGTTGAGGATTGGTAGGATGGTCAGTTTAACGAGGGTATGTTTGGCAGCATGAGCGAAGAATGCTTTGTTGCGATAGAGGAAGCCAATTATAGATTTACTTTTGGATTGGAGATGCTAAATATGAGTCTGAAAGGAGAGTTTACAGTCTAACCAGACACCTAGGTATTTGTAGTTGTCCACATATTCTAAGTCAGAGTCGTCCAGAGTAATGATGCTGGGCGGGCAGGCAGGTGCGGGCAGTGATCGATTGAATAGCATGCATTTAGTTTTACTTGCATTTTAGAGCAGTTGGAGGCCACAGAAGGAGAGTTGTATGGCGTTGAAGCTCGTCTGGAGGTTAGTTAACACAGTGTCCATCGAGGGGCCAGAAGTATACAGAATGGTGTCATCTGCATAGAGGTGGATCAGAGAATCACCAGCAGCAAGAGCGACATCATTGATGTATACAGAGAAGAGAGTCGGCCTGAGAATTGAACCCTGTGGCATCCCCATAGAGACTGCCAGAGGTCCGGACAACAGACCCTCCAATTTGACACACTGAACTCTATCAGAGAAGTAGTTGGTGAACCAGGCAAGGCTATCATTTGAGAAACCAAGGCTGTCGAGTCTGCCAATAAGAATGTGGTGATTGACAGAGTCGAAAGCCTTGGCCAGGTTGATGAATATGGCTGCACAGTAATGTCTCTTATCGATGGCGGTTATGATATCGTTTAGGACCTTGAGCGTGGCTGAGGTGCACCCATGACCAGCTCTGAAACCAGATTGCATAGCGGAGAAGGTACGGTGGGATTCGAAATGGTTGGTAATCTGTTTGTTAACTTGGCTTTCGAAGACCTTCGAAAGACAGGGTAGGAAAGATACAGGTCTGTAGCAGTTTGGGTCTAGAGTGTCACCCCCTTTGAAGAGGGGAATGACCGCGGCAGCTTTCCAATCTTTGGGAATCTCAGACGATACGAAAGAAAGGTTGTAACTAGGCTATAGATATAGATAGGCTATAACTAGCAAAGCAAATGGATCTGATTTACGAATAATAAGATCATAGACGTCACGTTAGCTAGCGAGCCAGCCAGCTAACATTAGCTAGCTGGTTAACAGTATACTTTAACTTGAAATGAAATAGACTTCATGTCTAAACGTGTATTCTGAAAATGTAGCTAGACTGGTGGAAGGTGTCATCATGGCAAAGGGTGGCTACTTTGAAGAATCTCAAATATAAAATATATTTTATATTTCAGCATTTTGCCTAAAATACAATTTATTTGTGTTATTTCTATAAATGTCAGTATGATGCTGCATTCTTGTATAATTTTGTACAGTCACAACACCTATGGTATTTGAACACATCATTTCTTGGCCACTAACATCCTGAAATGTCCTGCTGCAGTGCAGCTACACCACCAGATATGTGAGCATTAAAGAGTTATGGCCACAGACCTATTTGCAAGAATTCATTTTTGCACTTTGCTAAATGCTTCCTAAAATCAAGCAAATAAATGTCCAATTATCACCACCAACGTAAATCTACCAGTGCTCAAGGGCACTTGACGCAGAGTATATATTCATTATTTGGGGACTTGAAACTGCAACCTCTGGGTTCGGAGCCTTGTAGGTTTTGTTGTGGAAATTCTTACACAGCGACACTCAAAGTCAATCTTCGAATAATTGTTTATTGTCAGCGCGCTAGAGATGTTCCAATAAAGTTAATGCACCATCGTGAATGTCTGTCAGAAGCTCTACTGGGGCCCCCCCGCAGTTATTTTATATATGGCTATACACAGATAAGTTATATTTGCATGATTTAGCATATTTCATTCATCATTACCGTTTTGTTTATTGTGACCAACCAATACTGGTTCATAACATGACCAATACCTCACGGGGCTTCTCTCTAAGCTGAAACCTTAAAACTGAGATACATTTTGTTCTCAAAATAAGGTCCGTCATACTGCCAAATTGCAGCTACTATTAAGGATTCGTTCAGTCAGTCACTTGCATGAACAGAGAAATTGGTTTATAGAAAGGACAAACATAGAACATTGAAATTGGTAAATAGAAAAGCACAAGTATACACATTTCCATCACATTCCATCCTCATATCACATGGGTGATGATAATCATTACATTTTAATGCAAGCATTTCAATTTCAGCTTATATTTCAAAATATGCTATACTCCTAATAAAGTAAGGGAGATCAACACAGAAAAAAAACGGACACTTCATCATTTCAAACCCTTCATTCTGGGTTGAACAATCCAATTAGTATAGTAATACTATAATCATAAGAAAGGTTATACTTCTATTAATGGGAGTGAGCATTAAAAATACACATACATACACAAGGGATCTGTAGATTCAGAGGTGAATCACTCAATGTTAACAATTGTTTCCATATCTCTTACCACAATCAGGTTGGATTGACCTATGTTTTCAATAACTGTCCCTGGGACATCAACTTAGTCACAGTATAAAACACTGTTGTTTAACAATTCTTGTTAAACAAAAACCACCTTCAATCATTATTCATCGTCCGTATCTACAGGGGGAAATGGGAGCTCATCCAGAGTTGGCAGCTCATTTGTTTCACCATCCTCTGGAGGAGCAGAAAACATGCAATCTTATCAGCCAGAGAGGCACAGATCGCCTGTTAATAACATTTCACAGGGAAGAGAAGTTGTTGCCAACCGTCAGTGGAAGTGTTGTAGCAGATTATGTTTTTGATGGTTATGCCAGTACGAATACAGTGCTTTCTTGACAAGATCTGTTCTGCAAGTTTTGAAAGTGAATGTGTTTGTTACTACCAATCTTCACTGTCTCTTCTGTAAACCACATGCATATCACTTGCTGATTAGCAACGTACTGTAACAGCGGTGACCTATGAGAAGCTGGCAGATGGGGCTTATTCTTTGCATGGCTTTCAGCAAACTCTTTTTGGTCTCCTATAAAGGGGGAAAGTCATCCCAATTAATGTACATTGTTCATAAACATTGAAGGGCTGATTTAATAAAAGGCTGATTTAAGTGCATGACTCCTTTATAGCTAGTCACCATGTAATTGTAATACTCAGAAATATGCTAATGAGCAGTAATGATGCTGCTTTTCTAACCAAGTGGGAAGCGGGAATTTACAACATACGACAGGGAAAATCCACATGAACAACCCTTGAACTATTAATCACTGGTGATGTTAAGTTTGACACCGGAGCTCCAAGGCATGCGACAAAATCGCTAAGCAGTTTGTTTCGAAACAGCGTACCGATGCTTGTATCACTTTCTCTGAAGCACATGATTCACAATGTCCGATGCTTAGTTTTGTCAAACAACAACCAGATTGGTTTGGTATTGGCTTCAGTAGAAGACAAAAGTCTACCCTGCGCAAGCGCTGCGACACATGCGACGTAATCAATAAAAATTGGGCTGTTTAAAATTATTTTGACCAGCAGGTGCCACTAGTGTACACTGTGTTAATCATTGCCTCGAGTAATGAACTGATTTTCGACACAATTGGCTGGATATTCTCAATGATATTCTCAAGTTTTGTTTCCCCATCAATAGTAATTACTAGTGACTCCACAAGTCAGTTGAAATTACTCATACCCGAGACCTGTTACAATCATATCAGATCCAACCCAGACCTGTGACATTATTTATAATACTGTCAACACAAACTCATAGACAGATACGACATACCCTGCTCATATATAATACATTCACACAGGACAGAGTATGAGCTGTATATCAAACAGAAATAAAGTTATAGTGTACACAGCTCCCCCAGTGCTAATGCAAACATCCCATACTAGATTTCAGATGTGTGATGTGGGTGATGTGAGATTTTCAGATTCATTCATGCATGCATTCCTTCATGCATTCCTTCATACAAACATACTGTAATAATATGTTGAGGTCCTCAGTAATCATGGCCCTGTGTTTGTGTTTGTCTTCGTCCAGACTTCACAAGGAGGAGACAAGACTAAGGCCTTCTCTGTCTGCCTTCGAGTTCCAAAGTCTTCTCTTCAACCTCACTGCATTCAGGATCAGCAACGCAGGAGGACACAACTGTAAGTGTGTGTGTGTGTGTGCACGCCGCAAGATCAGAATGTTAACACCAACAGTGTTAAAACTTGTCATATCGATCCCGTTAGCGGGATCTCAGCCATAATAACAGCCAGTGAAAGTGCAGGGCACCAAATTCAAAACAACATAAATCCCATCATTAAAATTCCTTAGACAAACAAGTATTTCACACCATTTTAAAGATAGACTTCTTGTTAATCCCACCACAGTGTACGATTTCAATAGGCTTTACGGTGAAAGCACCACAAATGATTATGTTAGGTCAGAGCCACGACACAGAAAAACACAGCCATTTTTCCAGCCAAAGAGAGGAGTCACAAAAATCAGAAATAGAGATAGAATTAATCACTAACCTTTGATGATCTTCATCAGAGGACACTCGTAGGACTTCATGTTACACAATACATGTATGTTTTGTTCAATAAAGTTCATATTTATATTAAAAAATCTCAGTATACTTTGGCGCGTTATGCTCAGATTTTGCAGAGATCCACATCAATTTACAGAAACATTCATTATAATTGTTGATGAAAACACAAGTGTTATACATGTAACTTCAGATAGACGTCTCCTTAATACAACCGCGGTGTCAGATTTCAAAAAAGCTTTACGGAAAAAGCGAACCATGCAATAATCTGAGTATGGCGCTCAGAGTCCAAACAAGCCAAAAAGATATCTGACATATTTTGCAGTCAGCAGAAGTCAGAAATAACATTATAAAATTTCACTTACCTTTGATGAACTTCATCAGAATGCACTCCCAGGAATCCCAGTTCCACAATAAATGTTTGTTTTGTTCGATAATGTCCATCATTTATGTCCAAATTCCTCCTTGTTGTTAGCGCGTTCAGCCCAGTAATCTACCTTCATGACGCACGAGCAGACGAAAAGTCCAAAAGATCCGTTACAGTCCGTAGAAACATGTCAAACGAAGTATAGAATCAATCTTTAGGATGTTTTTAACAGAAATCTTCAATAACGTTCCAACCGGAGAATTCCTTTGTCTGTAGAATTGAGATGGAACAGAGCTCGCTCTCACGTGAACGAGCGTCACGAGCTCAAGGCCTTCTGGCAGACCTCTGACTCATTCCCCTCTCATTCTCCCCCACTTCACAGTAGATGCATCAAACAATGTTCTAAAGACTGTTGACATCTAGTGGAAGCATTAGGAGGTGAAACATGACCAATATCCCACTGTATCTTCAATAGGGAGTGAGTTGAAAAAAAAACAACCTGAGATTTACCACTTCCTGGTTGGATTTTTTCTCGGGTTTTGCCTGCCATTTGAGTTCTGTTATACTCACAGACATCATTCACACAGTTTTAGAAACTTCAGAGTGTTTTCTATCCAAATATACTAATAATATGCATATATTAGCAACTGGGACTGAGTAGCCAGCAGTTTACTCTGGGCACCTCTGGGCACCTTATTCATCCAAGCTACTCAATACTGCCCCCAGCCATAAGAAATACTTCCTTAGAAATTACATGTGACCCACCAAAATAAGGTCAAACTAACACTGGTTGGTTCCCTAACATCATGGTGTTGCAAATTCTGACTTAAAATAACACTTTATTAGAGTTGCTGCTGTCACACTTTCGCAGTGTTGGGGGGAGGGGGGGTGTAAAGCCTTATATCTGTAGTCTCTGAAAGACTACAACTTGTGTTGGGCGATCTAGATCAATGAGAGAAGACGGTCCAGATCAATGAGAGAAGACTTGAAATTGTCACGGTCTTCCTTCTCTTCATCGGAAGAGGAGAGGCGAGAAGGATCAGAGGACCAATATGCGGCGTGGTATGTGTTCATAGTGAATTTTAATAAAGAGAACACTGAACACTATACAAAAGAGTAACAAAAAAACAATAAACCAAATACAACCGTGAAGCTACAAAAATGAGACCTGTGCTGACACAAGCCACTAACATAGACAATCACCCACAAACAAACAGTGCAACCCAGGCTACCTAAGTATGATTCTCAATCAGAGACAACTAATGACACCTGCCTCTGATTGAGAACCATACTAGGCCGAAACATAGAAATCCCCAAATCATAGAAAATCAAACATAGACTGCCCACCCAACTCACACCCTGACCATACTAACTAAATACAAAAACAAAGGAAATAAGTCAGAACGTGACAGAAATAGACAAGATGTCAGTAAAATATTTGTGTAAATTACATCACCTGGTCAAACAATCTGTAGCTACAATTCTCTGCAGATTGAGGAAAAATGGCACCTCCATCGCTCTCATACCCAACGAAGCATTTAATGTCTGAGCACGAACCTGCAAAACCAAAACCCCCTTCCTCATCTCAAAGTACTGTCAGTAAACCTCCCCCAGCCCATTTACTTTGACAGATCATTATTGTCAATAGTAGCCCTTTGCAGGGAATTTTGTAGACCTGTCTTGTTTTGATAATCTGCAGAAAAAGGAAAGGTGGTTGTGTTATTATCGTGTAGTCTTGATTTTATAATTTTCAGTGTCCCTTACTGGTTTCTGTCCCACAGTGTTGTTATGCTCCATAACTGCAATGTGTGTTTGCTCCCTCATGCTTGTTTACCCAAAATTCCCCCACTTTGTGGCATTTTTCAGCAAGGCACTGTAGAATCACTCCAGATAACCTGAGTTTAAAAAAAAAGAATGGGTAAAAAGAGAAGAGGGGTAGACGAAATTGATTACGTGGTCTGGAAGGTACTACCTCTAACCACCGTTAACCCCATAAAACAAACACAAACCATACAAACATTACCCAATTCATGTTTATACCATGCTTACTGTAAATTAATCTTAGCTGTCAGCTTGTAAATATTTTGGCCAACTTATCTTCATCTTGTGCAGAGCTAGGGGTTGGAAGCGCATGTTGGTGGAATCAGCTTCTGTACCACCTTCCACAAAATACACAACAATACACAATTTAAGCACCCCAATAATTGTATTGATCTCTATTAGACTCAGCATACCTGACAATGGACATTTCAATATAGTCAGCTTGCTGTTACCTAACTAGAGTCACTAAATTGGCAGCAAGATTGCTAGCCAGCTGAGACTACCAACACACAAATAAAGAGTGATTTAGTTATATCGACAATTCTATTTTTAGTAACAGATTGTTTTCCAGACAAGGGTGGAATAGATGAGATACTCTTATTTGGTAACATTAGCTAGCTTACGTTAGCTAACTTCGGTCAAAGATAGAATGAACAAACAAACATGTTTACTCCGCTGAAGGTAGCTACCAGTCTAGCAGTGACTACCATGGCATAGGCAACATTGATTGACATTATGTATACCAAAGATATAGCTGATGGCTTTCAGAGTTCAATACAGGACTGTAACTTTAGCTAGTTAACTAACCCAGCTAAACTGGCAAGCTAGCTAACATTAGCTTACCTCTAATTGAGAATCTTCCGTTTTGTTGTGAAGGTATAAAATCAATGGTATCTCATCACTTCTCAGCTGTTGTCTGTTCAGCCTGAGAATTCCCCTGATAATCTTTGGTCACCGCATCCTTCTTGATAGCCACAAACCACTGGCAGAATCGGGGTGAATCTCTGGTAGGTAGACCGGTGAAAGCTAACTAGCCAGGCACAGAACACCACATGGGCAAAATGACTAACATTAGTGAAAAACACATTTTTCCAAAAATATCTTGCCTAGAGAAGTTCTCAGACTACTGTGTGTTGGTCGTTCGAAGTAAACACCAATATTCAATTTCAATCTACTGGTGTTAACCCCACTAGAATCAACACTCCGATATAACTTTATACCTCAACACCTGGGTTGTAACACTTTTGCTGTGTGTATGTTTGTATATGTGTTTGTAGGAGTGGTAGTGCATAAGTGTGTGCACACAGTACATGCAAAGGCTAGTGTGTTTTTCATTTTTGTGCCTCCGGTACTCTATTACTATGAGTATGTTTCTATTTAACCTAGACATTTTTCTTCATCAGAAAAGTTGTTAAGGTATGATATGCAAGCAGGCAACGTGCTCTGTAGTCAGTGTAGTGGCTCCTCTCTGCCCTGTTATTCACATTTTCCTGCCAAACATGAGAGTGCTTTACTACAGCGGTTCGTTAATAGACAGCAGTCTGGTTCCTACTTCCTGCTCTCAACCTGCTGCCCTCTCATTATCGCCGGCCTCTTCTGTTGGGCTCTGAGGAGAATCTCTCTGATAGCACCGCTGGGCCTCGCAAATATCAGCTGCCAAGTTTGTTCACTGGCAAGGGAAGTTCACTACTGGAGCTCTAGCTCACTTCGTAACAGTCTGCCTAATTCCCTTTCAGATAGACACGCACGCATGCACACACGCACACACACTCTATCGGTCTAGTTTATACACACAACCACTTTTAGCCTAATAAGTGATAGAGGCACACACAGACACACATTTCCATTATCAGTTAAAGGCATCTTTAGACTGAGTGACTTGTCGCTGAGTGTTCAACACACACCTGCTCTGACTGAAGCAATGAGTTGTGCCAAGTCCATCTATGCGAAAGCAGGACTTTCATTCACAGATATTGCCTGTCTGTTCTTCCAAATCTTCTGCTCTTTTTTGGGGGGGATGGGGGTTCTCTCTCTCTCTCTCTCTCTCTCTCTCTCTCTCTCTCTCTCTCTCTCTCTCTCTCTCATAGTGTTTAGATCAATGTACTGAGATGATCTGAGAGGGATTGCATTGGATTACAGCACATAGATGACAGAACAGCTATTCAAAGCCATTATCTCTCCTTCAGCCACTTTAATTACGGGTGTCACAGCCACACACACATTAAAACTTACATACACACTATGCACATGCACACATTCACACTTGCACCCATACTCATGTACACATACACATACAGTCGCTATCTCTCACGCACACGCACACGCACACGCGCACACACACACACACACACACACACACACACACACACACACACACACACACACATAAACATACTCTCTCTCCCTCTTACATACATGCACACACATTCATACAACCTCTATGCACATCGCAGAGGAAAACATTGCAAATGATTTGTGTCTCAAATTAGTTCTCAAACAGTGTTAGAAGTGCCTTATCTCTGCAGACGCCCAGTGACGCTTATAGGAAAATCCCACAAAGCGCTTTTCCCTCCCTCCCTGTACCAAAACACAGATTAAGGCATTCATTATTAGGCTGAATTATTTTAATGACAGGATTGTCTGTAGGCGATTTCTGTCACATTGTTGGGTGAGGATCCTGCCTGTGTGACAGCTAAGTGGTACTGGGAATGTTATGTTAGGGTAGGGAGTTGTGAGGGGTGGAAAAAGGTATGACGGGAGAGGGGGAGAGAGCAAGATGGAGAGAAGGGAGAAAGAGATGCAAAGAGAGACAGATGGAAAGGGAGCGGTGAGGAGATGAACAAAAGACGAAGTGGGAGAGAGAGTTGGAGAGAGAAAAATAGGGAGACGAGGAGATGGAGAAAAGGAAGAGAGAGAGAGAGAGAGAGAGAGAGAGAGAGAGAGAGAAAGAGAGAGAGAGAGATAGTGTTGTACAGGGGTTAGCAAGCAATCAGGGGGGATGAGTTGGTTTGGTGCTGATTTGCAGATAGTATGGTAAATTAACTGTGTTTGATCGTCGCCGAAGGATCAGGGGATCACAATTTGTTAGAGCCCAAGTTCTCTCTCTTCCTCATGCTCATCCTGTCTTTTCCCCCTCTCATTACACACACAGGCAAAAAATGTAATCTCATGAAAATCTCACACCCCTGACTCACTGTGACTGACACACTTGCACACACACTGTTAAAAGCCAGGCGCTGGACCTTGACTAGTGGTAGTAGTATTCTGTATGATGGCTGAGGAGGATTCAACCTGTACTATCCCCCCATCACTATTCATGAAGTAGAGGGATCAGTAATCCCTGTGGATGCAGGCTCCTGCCATACCTCCACCTCTCCTCCTCTTCCTCTCCTCCATTCCTCCTCCTCCTCCCTCACTCCACTGCACTGATTTATTTTTGTTTTATCAGAGATTCCCAGAGTGAGGTAGCTAGGTGTGTGTGTACACCCATGTGCATCAAATGTGTTTATGCACGCGCACACACACACACACCCACAATATCATAGAGCTACAATGTGTAACAGAGTTGACATGGTGAACAGCTGGCTTGTCTTATTGGGCACCTCGGGACCTCCAGTGAATATCCAGAGAGACAGAGATGATAAAATTGTTAGCTTTACCAGCTGATATCACTCGCACACTACTGTATCCTACAGAGCTATATTCTACACCACCCTCATGCATGGGCAAATAGCCTACAGTAAAAGACATATGGGGTGAATTCCCACCTATATACAGTGGTGGAAAATGTACTCAATTGTCGTACTTGAGTAAAAATGAAGATACCTTAATAGAAATGAACTCAAGTAAAAGTGAAAGTCACCCAGTAAAACATCACTTGAGTAAAAGTCTAAAAGTATTTGGTTTTAAATATACTTAAGTATCAAAAGTAAATTGAATTGCTAAAATGTACTTAAGTATCAAAAGTGAAAGTATAAACCATTTCAAATTCCTTATATTAAGCAAGCCGGACGGCTTTTCTTTTTTATTGATGGATAGCCAGGGGCCCACTCCAACACTCAGACATCATTTACAAATGAAGCATTTGTGTCCGCCAGATCAGAGACAATAGGGAAGTGTGAGAATTGGACCATTTTTCTGTCAAAATGTGACGAGTACTTTTGGGTGTCAGGGAAAATGTATGGAGTAAAAAGTACATTATTTTCTTTAGCAATGTAGTGAAGTAAAAGTTGTCAAAAATATAAATTGTAAAGTACAGATACCCCAAATAACTTCTTAAGTAGTACTTTAAATTCTTTTTTACTTAAGTACTTACACCACTGCCTATGCAACAGCAACTTGGCTAAATTCCTGATGATCAATCACACATTATTACTGAACCATTAACTTCAGTATGTCAGAGTAGCCTTTCAGAGTTAGTACGTTTGAGCATTCATGCCCTCTCTCTCTTCCTCCTCTCTCTCCAGAGTTGGAGTTAAAGTATTAATGATCTCCAAACTCTCTCCCCAGACACGTCCCAACTCTCAGGGGTAACCCTGGCCTCCGCTGCCCACTTCTCCAGCCCTGTTGCATCCTCTACTCCCCCTGCTCCCTGGGTTGAGGTGTGTACGTGCCCCCCGGGGTTTGGGGGTCAGTTCTGTGAGCTCTGTGCCCCAGGCTACACCAGAGAGGTCCCTAACAGAGGACCCCTGTCACCCTGTGTGCCCTGCACCTGCCACCAGCACGGACCCTGCCACCCTGAGACAGGTAGGAGATTTTTAATCTGTGTCTCTCGTGTTTTATTGTTCTCTCATTTTCTCTCTTTCTCTCTTTACCTCTCTTTCTCTCTTCTCATATCCTCTATCTCCTTCTTCACCTTCACTTTTCTTCCCTTCCCTACTCTTTTCTACTCTTCTCTCTGCACACTGAAAGCAAATGGTTCTATATAGTGCCAAATAAGGGTTCTTTGGCTTGTTAAAATAAGCAGAACCCTTTTTGGTGCTATATGAAACCTTTTTTCATAATGTTCTAAACGGAACCTGTTTGGTGATGTAAAGAACCCTTTCTTAAAGTTCTGTGAAGATACATAAAAAAAATGTTCTACATAGCACCAAAAAAAGATTCCGCAATGGTAACAACCCTTTTGAGGGCTATATAGAACCCTTTTTATGATTCTTTATAAAACATTTATGGAGAATGGTTCCATAAAGAAGATTTTACAATCTCAAAGGTTCTTTGTAGAACCACACATTTTTTTTTATTTATTCTGGTTTAATAGCCATATTGTATTGTTAAAATTATATAGGTTCTATTATTGTGTTTATAAGTCTGGAATAGGGTTGAATATTTTCTCATTATTTTACAAATGTTCCATCCCAAGAATAAATCACTTTTCTCCTGGGTAACCCGGTATTTCCAGCCCAAAAATGGAAGTGTCATTCAAAAGTTATATAAAGCATATAAATGTCTAGATTTAATTGGAGCTTGGATCAGCCTGATGCTACCTGAGACTGATGAGCCATATATTACATACATTTTATAAGCCCTACATTTACGATAAGGTTCCATATGGCACCATCCTTGAGCCCAAGCCAAAAGATGCCCGAATGATTGTGCCGTTATCTAATACATATACTGACTGTATGATATAGGCTACTGAACATTACGCACGGCAGAAAAACATAAAAGCCCACAGATGTAGCTAGCTGTATACTCTCTTGGGTAAATAAATTAAACTAGCTCCAGTAGGCTAATCTTTTTCAGTGTGAACTGTATTACTGTACTGTATTGTATGATACTGTATTATATGGACCGGAATTACGCACATTGTTCAAACCATGATAAAGCAGAAGAGAACATTTGATACTGGTGCAGCACATGCAGCCTACAAATATACAAATAAAGTCTAGCAAATTTGATTTTAATTTTGAAATATGATAGAGCGTATTTGTATTATTAGTAGGCTGAAGCTTTCATAATATTTCCCCTAATGTTATTGGCTTACCTCTTCTTTCTCTCTCTATTGTTGCTTCATTCCTTCCTCGCTTTCAACAGTTAAACGAAATATGTTTTGTTGTCCTTATCATCCTTGATTAATATAGGACTAGAATTAGATGGAGAAGGCTTTCACTTCACTTCACAAAGATTGAATGGTTATGGGTCTGAATAAATAACTGCTATAGCCTACTGCCATTGTGCGTTTGCTCTTCTTTCAAACTCCCTGTAAGTTCTATTGGCTGCTGTATTAAACATTCAGCAAAAAAAAAGAGCTTGCGTCCCTCTTCGAATAGTCTATTGGTATAAGAAATGCTAAAATAAAATACTGTCCAGCAAGCTATTATATTGTACTTTTTTACTTGTGACAGTGTAACCGATGTAAAATGGCTAGCTAGTTAGCGCACACCGCGCTAACTAGCTAGCCATTTCACATCGGTTACACTGTCACCAGTAAAAAACGTACCATAATGAGATGATAGGTCTACATGCATAGTGAACTGTGCTCCATACTGAGATTGGTCTGTCCCCACCCTGATCGTTGATTCATCATGCAGAGGATGTAGAGAAGCCAGATTTAGACATTGCATATCATTTAACAGTTCCATTTCACACCATGCTGTTCATATATATAATTTAACGGTTTCTCGCAGTTATTTATCCCAAGAAAAAGGAGTGGTTTTGGGCGGTAAATCCCGGTAAATCTTGGTAACCGGGTTCCCGTCATTCAACCCTAGTCTGGAATGGTTGGGGGTGCCTGAAGAGAGAATTGAAAACTACTGAATCACTCAACCGGTCTCAATTTATGCAAGACCATATGTGAGTTTTTCACAACACACTGTTTCTGAGCATATATAACATGTAATAGTGTAATATAACATATGAGAAACTGGGTGGCACAAGAAAAGCTGTGTGGAAACCAGACCCAAAATATTTAAATGAGCTTCCACCCATACATTTTAATTATCTCTAAAAGAGCACAGTACCCTTTTATGAACTATAAAGAACAATTGAAGAGCTCAAAGGGTTCAAACGGCTCCACTACCTAAAGAACCCCTAAGGAACACAACATTTTGCTCGTCACTCTCTCTCTCTCTCTCTCTCTCTCTCTCTCTCTCTCTCTCTCTCTCTCTCTCTCTCTCTCTCTCTCTCCAACTCATATCTTTCTATCACCCTTTTAGATTACTCTACAGACAAGAAAGCATTTTAAATAGTACCAGATAGGGGTTATTTCCTTGTAGCCACAAGAAAACCTTTAATTGGTGCTATATATCCTCTACAAGATTGGTGTGTCCCCTGCAGGACGGTTGAGCTAACGTAGGCTAATGTGATTAGCATAAGGTTGTAGGTAACAAACAAAAAAATCCAAGGACATAGACATATCTGATATTGGCAGAAAGCTTCAAGTCTTGTTAATATAACTGCACTGTCCAATTTACAGTAGCTATTACAGTGAAATAATACCATGCTATTGTTTGAGGAGAATGCACAATTACGAACTTGAAAATGTAGTCATAAACCAATTAGGCACATTTGGGCAGTCTTGATAGAGCATTTTGAATATATGTGCAATGGTCGATTGGATCAGTCTAAAACTTTGCACATACACTGCTGCCATCTAGTGGCCAAAATCTAAATTGTGCCTTGGCTGGAATAATGCATTGTGGCCTTTCTCTTGCATTTCAAAGAAGATGGTACAAAAAAACAAACACGTTTCTTTGTATTATCTTTTACCAGATCTATTGTGTTATATTCTTCTACATTAATTTCACATTTCCACGAACTTCGAAGTGTTTCCTTTCAAATGGTATCAAGAGTATGCATATCCTTGCTTCAGGTCCTGAGCTACAGGTAGTTAGATTTGGGTATGTCATTTTAGGCGAAAATTGAAAAAAAGGGTTGAATCCTTAAGAGGACAACCCTTTCTTGAAGGTTCAATAAATAACCATGGAATCTGTATGGTGCTCTAAAGAACCTTTTCCTAAGGTTCTATAAATACCTATTAATTAAAAACATGTTCTACAGTGCCTTCAATACCCAATAACGTCAAAGTGGAAAGTTTTTTTTTTTTATTAATAAAAAATTAAAAGCTGAAATGTCTTGAGTCAATAAGTATTAAACCCCTTTCTTATGATAAGCCTAATGTTCAGGAGTAAAAATGTGCTTAACAAGTCATATTAGTTGCATGGACTCACTCTGTGTGCAATATTAGTGTCTAACATGATTTTTTGAATGATCACCTCATCTCTGTACCCCACACATACAATTATCTGTAAGGTCTCTCAGTCAAGAAGTGGAATTCAAACACAGATTCAACCACAAAGACGGGGAAGGTTTTCTAATGCCTCTCAAAGAATGACACCTAGCATTTCGCTTCACCTGCAATAACATCTGCTGAATATGTGTATGTGACCAATAACATTTTATTTTATTTGACCTAATGGTAGATATATAAAAAATTATAATCTGACATTGAATATCCCTTTGAGCATGGTGGAGTTATTAATTACACATTAGGAGATGTATCAATACACCCAGTTACTACAAAGATACAGGCGTACTTCCTAACTCAATTGCCACTCAGGAATTTCACCATGAGGTTAATGGTGACTTTACAATAGTTAGAGTTTAATGGCTGTGAAAGGGCAAAAACTAAGGATGGATCAACAACATTGTAGTTACTCCACAATACTAACATAACTGACAGAGTGAAAAGAAAGAAGCATGTAGAGAATTCAATATTCCAAAACATGCATCCTGTTTCCCACAAGGCACTAAAGTAATACTGCAAAGAAAATTGACAAAGCAATTAGCTTTTTGTCCTGGCTCCATCATGTTATGGGTATGCTTGTAATCATTAAGGACTGGGGAGTTTTTCAGGATAAAAAATACACTAAATGGAGCTAAGCACAGACAAAATCCTAGAGGAAAACTAGGTTCAACATGCTTTTCACCAGACACTGGGGAGATGAATTCACCTTTCAGCAGGACAATAACCTAAAACACAAGGCCAAATCTACACTGGAGTTGTTTACCAAGAAGACAGTTAATATCATTAAGAGAATATTATGTTACCATTGATGTATAAAAATGAGCGATACGGTGATGTCACCTTGTCCCCTTAATAATGAATCCAAGTGTTTCATATCAGGAAGGGGACAAGTAACTTTATGATCAAACTTTATAAATGTAGAAGCAACAGTCCTTTTTCATACTTTGGTCTTCATACTTTGATCGGGTTTCCTTTAAATATTATCCAATTTCATGAAAAACACGATTTTATCTGTTCACTCCTTAGGCATTATTATTGTGTTAATTGGGCAGGTTGAATCAAGTAAGCTACCTCTGGAACAGCTAGACGTCCCTGGGGAGAGAATTGAGAACCACTGACTTTAGTCAAGCATTTATCATACATGAGTCTTTCACAAAACTCTGTCACTGATCGTATTCATAGAATATGTACTGGCATAACATAACACATTATATAAAATCTATTATAAACTGGGTGGTTTGAGATTTGAATGCTGATTGGCTTGAAAGCCATGGTATATCAGTCCACACCACATGTAAGACAAAACATGTAGTTTTACAGCTCTAAATACATTAGTAATCACTTCATAAAAGCAATAAGGCACCTCTGGGCTTTATAACATTAGGCCATTAAACCAAAGTTAAGTACTGCGTCCAGACACTCCATGATGTGTTGTGCACAAGAACAGCCCTTAACAGTGATTGATAGATAGATAGATAGATATATGTAGATAGATAGATATATTCAACAAGGCACACCACTTCCTGCTTAATTGCTGAAATGACACCATCACTCACGGTTGCACAAAAAGAGCTGTGTCTAAACCACGCCCCAAAAATATTCTAATTTCACACCTCCCCTACATTTTACAGGTCTTTTAATCGGTTTGGTACTATTTTCAGGAGTATGTGGTAAAATTTCACAACTCTTAGTACAAAACTCAAAACAGATCATCAAAAAGGCTGTTTTTTCTCAACTTTAAACACATTTCCAATTGACTAAGTACAATAGAAAAAAATCTAACTTTTTCACCAAACCTAATCAGTTTCATCTAGAAATACACTGGTTCCTCAATTTAAAGTTTTGAGATTATGCCGCAATCATTTGTGACTGACCGGCTCAAAACGGTTTTATGTAGTAAAACTGGAAATTGTTATTTTTACATTGGATAAAAGTAAAGACTCAAAGCTACAAAATGGTTTATCATACACTGCATTTTTGAGGAACAATGGGAAAAGGGCCAATGAATGTTGAATGTTGTGGTACCTACTTGAGAGCTTTCCTCGGTCTACACACCCATTCAGCATTGTTCACACCCTCTTAAACCATCCCCGTCATGTGCTAAACAGTGAGTAGTGTAGTAAAGAATAAGACTAAACGTGGTAGTAGCCTACAATGAGGAAAAATTCCAGGGAAACAGAAAGTGTCCAGATAAAACTATTTTATAAATATTAGATGACACTTACCCAGACACACTTGTCTAAATTGATGGGTCATGTGAAATAAATGCTATAACCCCCAGCCACATTCAGTGGTGGAAAAAGTACTAAATTGTCATATTTGAGTAAAAGTATAAATCATTTCGAATTCCTTATATTAAACCAGATGGCACAATTTTTTTAATTTGTAAAAAAAAAATTGATGACAGATAGTCAGGGTCAACACTCACATAATTTACAAACAAAGCCTTTGTGTTTAGTGAGTCTGGCAGATCTGATGCAGTAGGGATGACCATGGATGTTCTCTTGATAAGTGTGTGAATTGGACTATTCCTGTCAAAATGTAACAAGTACTTTTGTCAGGGAAAATGTATGGAGTAGAAAAAATAATAATAAAATACATTATTTTATTTCGGAATGTAGTGAAGTAAAAGTAAAAGGCGGCAAAAATATGAATAATAAACTAATGTACAGATACCACCAAAAAACTACTTAAGGAGTACTTTAAAGTATTTTTACTGAAACACCACTGCCCATTTGCCTTCACGCCAGTACATTAGGATACTTAATATACTGTTACACACGCACTTGTCACATAGTATTCCATACAGTTGAAGTCGGAAGATTCATACACCTTAACCAAATACTTTTAACCTCCGTTTTTCACAATTCCTGACATATAATCCTAGTAAAAATTCCCTGTCTTAGGTCAGTTAGGATCACCACTTTATTTTAAGAATGTGAAATGTCAGAATAATAGTAGAGAGAATTATTTATTTCAGCTTTTATTTATTGCATCACATTCCCAGTGGGTCAGAAGTTTACATACACCTAATTAGTATTTGGTAGCATTGCCTTTAAATTGTTTAACTTGGGTAAAACGTTTTGGGTAGACTTCCTCAAGCTTCCCAAAATAAGTTGGGTGAATTTTGGCCCATTCCTCCTGACAAAGCTGGTGTAACTGAGTCAGGTTTGTAGGCCTCCTTGCTCGCACACACTTTTTCAGTAAGTAAGTCTCAAGTCTTAGCACTCAAGTCCCAAGTCAAGACAGGCAAGTCCGAGTCAAATCTTAAGTCAAGAACATCAAGTATCAAGTCAAGTCTCAAGTCTTTAACTTTGAGTTTCGAGTCCTAAACAAGTCATAATGTGCTCTTTTTTTCACTTTTATTTAACCAGGTAGGCCAGTTGAGAACAGGTTCTCATTTACAAACTGCGACCTGGCCAAGATAAAGCAAAGCCGTTTGACACATACAACAACACAGAGTTACACATGGAATAAACAAACATACAGTCAATAATACAGTGGAAAAGTTCAATATACCGTGTGTGCAAATGAGGTAAGGTAAGGCAATAAATAGGCCATGGTGGCGTAGTAATTACAATATACCAATAAAACACTGGAGTGATAGATGTGCAGGAGATGAATGTGCTACGCATGCTCTTCACCAAATGTAATGCCATTTCATATTTTTAACAAGAGTAATAGTTAGTATATTACATTTATGCAAATCATGAATGACTCCCTGGCTATTTTAATATAATGTTCAAATTTGAGTTTGTGTGTTGTAGTGTATCATAACAACCTCAACTACAACAAATACATGCTCTATTGATCTCCTCCTGACAAGGAAAGGGTTGCATATAGCTCAGGTTAATGTATGTAGCCTTCCTGACAAAATACATTACGTTTTCTCACTTGGTCAACATAAATAATTTTCATATTTTGGCTTTGACCGAAACACATTTAGATACATCTGTAAATGATGGGCAAATTAACATTCATTGATATAGTCTACTGAGAAGGGATAGGAATAGGAATGGTGGGGCTGTAGCACTGTATATTCAGAATCATATACATTTTAAGAGGAGGGATAACCTTAATGTATGTCAAGTAGAAGCACTATGGGCTCAAGTACATCTGCCTCACCAGGTGGGATGTGGTGGGATGTGTGTATAGACCTCCTAGCTCTAAAGTGTCCTATTTGGATGACTTATGTACTGGGTTTGACCAGGCCACAGATAGCAACAGAGATGTATTTATCTTGGGTGATTTTAATATAAATTGGAAGGATCACAATAATTAGAATAGAACAAAATTGATGAGATATGTGGAGAACTGTGGTTTGAAACAAATGGTTAATGATACTACTAGATCTTCAATTAGTTGGGTCATCGTTCAGACACATGCATTGATCTGATTTTCTGTAATATACCATTGCAATGCTTAAAAGACAGATCAATGCCAGTGGGCTGGACAGACCAAAATATTGTGACCATAACCATGAACACCAAGGTCCAAAGAACCGCCTAGGGTTGTGGTCAAGAGAAACTTTAAAACATTTAATCATGAGCTATTTTTAAATGATTTGGCTGCTGTACCCTGGAAGCTGATTTATCTAGAGGATGAACTAAATCACGCTACAGAATGTTTTATTGATTTGCTCACTGAGGTAATGGACCATCATGCCCCTATAAGAAAGAGTTCAGTTGCTGCTCATCCATCTCCATGGATTGATGATGAACTGGGTGAGGCTTTTTCTCAAAGAAATATGGCAAAAGTCTTAGCAGCCAAGTCAAAATTATAAATTGATGAACAGAATTATAGAACATTATGTAATTATGCAGTTAAATTGAATCAAAAGAGAAAAAAAATATTTTACAACAATGCTTTTATTGATTGTGAAAATGATTCTAAAAAGGTATGGAACACAGTTAAGTGCTTACTTGGTACATCTATCTCATCATGCCCATCTAGTGTGGAGGTTGACGGGAGAATAATAACAAAACCAGTTGGTATTGCCAATCATTTTGCAGATGTTTTACATAGAAAATCAATTTTCTGAGCAACAATGTTCTCTGTATACATTCAACAATACAACAATACATTCTTCCAAAAAAAGATGTTTTCCAATGGATTGATGATCATATTATGAGCAACAAGATCTGCTCTTTTAGTCCCCAAATGGTGTCAGTGGAGGAGATGTTAAACCTATTGAAGTCATTACCTGATGATAAATCTACAGTTTGTGGTCTTATGGACAATTTTTTGCTTCGCTGTGCTGCTCCCCAGATTGCAGTACCACTGAGATACATATTTAATTGGTCACTGGAAAAGGGGATGTTTGCAAATGTATGGAAGCATGCGAAATTGTGTTCCGAAAGACAGCAAAGAACCCTTTACTCCTGCCAATAGTCAACCAATTAGTCTACTCCCTACAATCAGTAAGATATTGGAGGCTATTGTGAGTAGACAAATATGGGAGTACATGGAAAATAATGATTTGATTACAGCCAATGAGCAAAAAAACATTCCACTACCACTGCATTGGTTGACATGACTGACCAGTGGCTCAATTTTCAGATTTCAGTGCAGCATTTGATTTAGTGGATCACTAAATAATTTTGACAAAGTTAATACATTATGGTTTTAAGGATGGAATTGGGTACAGTCATATCTAACTGACAGGAAACAGTCCACCTATATCAATTGTTAATTTTCTACCCCTGATGTGTTAAACTGTGGAATACTGCAGGGCAGCTGCCTTGGGTCACTTCTTTATTTAATATGTACCAATAACCCTCCCTATGCCTTAGCTGAAACTCAAGTTACTTTATGTGCAGATGATTCTACAATTAATGCAGCAAGACAATCGGTTCAACAGGTACAGCAAGCTTTACAAGGAAATTTGGAGAATATCAGGAAGTGGGTTTGCCAAAACAAACTTGTTTTAAACACCAAGAAAACCAAAGTTATGTTGGTCTGTTCCACTAGGAAAAGGCCAAAACAGCATGGGATACAATTAGGTGTGTAAGGAGTACAAATTGAGGAGTGGCAGAAACCAAACTATTGGGAGTGCAGCTGGAGAACTGCTTATCATGGTTGTCTCAAATAACTAATCTATGTAAAATAATATATATATAATATATATATATATACAGTGCCTTGCGAAAGTATTCGGCCCCCTTGAATTTTGCGACCTTTTGCCACATTTCAGGCTTCAAACATAAAGATATAAAACTGTATTTTTTTGTGAAGAATCAACAACAAGTGGGACACAATCTTGAAGTGGAACAACATTTATTGGATATTTCAAACTTTTTTAACAAATCAAAAACTGAAAAATTGGGCGTGCAAAATTATTCAGCCCCCTTAAGTTAATACTTTGTAGCGCCACCTTTTGCTGCGATTAAAGCTGTAAGTCGCTTGGGGTATGTCTCTATCAGTTTTGCACATCGAGAGACTGACATTTTTTCCCATTCCTCCTTGCAAAACAGCTCGAGCTCAGTGAGGTTGGATGGAGAGCATTTGTGAACAGCAGTTTTCAGTTCTTTCCACAGATTCTCGATTGGATTCAGGTCTGGACTTTGACTTGGCCATTCTAACACCTGGATATGTTTATTTTTGAACCATTCCATTGTAGATTTTGCTTTATGTTTTGGATCATTGTCTTGTTGGAAGACAAATCTCCGTCCCAGTCTCAGGTCTTTTGCAGACTCCATCAGGTTTTCTTCCAGAATGGTCCTGTATTTGGCTCCATCCATCTTCCCATCAATTTAAACCATCTTCCCTGTCCCTGCTGAAGAAAAGCAGGCCCAAACCATGATGCTGCCACCACCATGTTTGACAGTGGGGATGGTGTGTCCAGCTGTGTTGCTTTTACGCCAAACATAACGTTTTGCATTGTTGCCAAAAAGTTCAATTTTGGTTTCATCTGACCAGAGCACCTTCTTCCACATGTTTGGTGTGTCTCCCAGGTGGCTTGTGGCAAACTTTAAACGACACTTTTTATGGATATCTTTAAGAAATGGCTTTCTTCTTGCCACTCTTCCATAAAGGCCAGATTTGTGCAATATACGACTGATTGTTGTACTATGGACAGAGTCTCCCACCTCAGCTGTAGATCTCTGCAGTTCATCCAGAGTGATCATGGGCCTCTTGGCTGCATCTCTGATCAGTCTTCTCCTTGTATGAGCTGAAAGTTTAGAGGGACGGCCAGGTCTTGGTAGATTTGCAGTGGTCTGATACTCCTTCCATTTCAATATTATCGCTTGCACAGTGCTCCTTGGGATGTTTAAAGCTTGGGAAATCTTTTTGTATCCAAATCCGGCTTTAAACTTCTTCACAACAGTATCTCGGACCTGCCTGGTGTGTTCCTTGTTCTTCATGATGCTCTCTGCGCTTTTAACGGACCTCTGAGACTATCACAGTGCAGGTGCATTTATACTGAGACTTGATTACACACAGGTGGATTGTATTTATCATCATTAGTCATTTAGGTCAACATTGGATCATTCAGAGATCCTCACTGAACTTCTGGAGAGAGTTTGCTGCACTGAAAGTAAAGGGGCTGAATAATTTTGCACGCCCAATTTTTCAGTTTTTGATTTGTTTGTTACAGTTTTATATCTTTATGTTTGAAGCCTGAAATGTGGCAAAAGGTCGCAAAGTTCAAGGGGGCCGAATACTTTCGCAAGGCACTGTATATTATGTATGTTTGTAATAGTGTGTTACATGTGAAAATGTGTTTGTATTATAAATTGTATTTTAATGTTTAAGGACTCTTGGAAGATTAGTCCAAATGGGGACTAAAAGAGATCCAAATCAAATCAAATGTCGAACAAAGTTGGAAATTGTTGCGCCTCTGTCTGTAATTTTCTTCCCACATGTTTTGAAGTTGCAATCTGTTTTTTGTTGATACAGCGTTGTCTTCATATCCAAATATAATACTTTTGGGTATCATCTTTCCAAGGGCTCCATCTGAATTCACCCGCCGACGTTCCTCTGCACTGCCACGAACAACTTTTTCTCAGCTGGCACAATTTTATTGGCTGCTGTCTGATTCAAACTGTAATCTGTTAAATGAAGTTACATGAAAGTTCAACAACAAAAAAATATGATATATGATGCAATATGATAAAAATAAAAAATTAATTATGTTCAAACGTTCAACCTGTGAAGTCGGTCAGATTTGTGGTAGATGGTGACAGATTGTGGTAAATTGCGTCATTCTGTCATTGCACCACACTATCACAAGGGGGAGTTAGAACGCTGATCTATTGGTACTCTGAACTGTGGCAAAAATTGACTATCTTTTCATAAATTAATGGAGGTGTGAATGTTTCAGTCCAAGAGTCTCTCTTCTCTGGTACTAGAGTCCTGCATTAGGCAACAAAAAAAATAGCTGGCAGGTGGTCCCGGAATAGAGAGAGAACTTGGGTAAATACTGTGGCCCAATTACACTTGACATGTGGACTGACGATTTTCGAAAAATAGGCATGGTAGGCTTTTGGTTTCTCTCCCTCTAAAAACAGACAAAAATAATAACTGGCTTTATTTACCACAGTGTGAAAGAGTGATAGCCCCTGTATATAAAGTGAGTTTCTGAAACACGGAGTCCTTCTTTGCTGAAGTCAAGAAGAAACTGAATGAAAGAGAGTCCAGCAAGGATAGGGAGGGGAGAAAGGTTGCCCATATTTTCAAGATCTGAGCTACTTCATTTATTTACGAAATGTACTAGTTTATTTAGGAAATTTAATACATTAGTTTAGGCTTGGCCTATTTAGTAGGCTATTTCACAGTATAAAGATATATTTGTCAGCATAAAGCTGAGTGACTCACTCATTCGTGGCTTTGAATCAAAATAAATAAGTCTGATAGTCAAAACATTTCTTTACTAAAGACTAAGTTAAATCTGCTCATGATGTGTGTGTTCAAATATTTCTAACATTGTGGTTACAATGAAAATGGAAACGAAATAAATCAAATAAATCCTATTTATAATGAATAATCAGATGCGCGTTGCAAGCTTGTCATTTTTACTTATTTCATTTTTTTGTACGATTTTATTTGATCTTTTTAGATAACAAACAACAACTACATCACATTTGCCCACAACCACCTGTTCACACCCCCATCTCTAGTGCCCGCATCACTCTCCGCCAAACTGCACCATTTTGTTTATCTCCGTCGCCCACATGCACTTTCAACATTTGGATAATAAAGCATTTAAAAGCTGACATTCGTTGATTTTCAGTTTTCGATGATTGACAAGAAAAGTATCGTCCAACCCATCTCACTGCACCCTTATATGCCATGTCTTGAAATATGCAGACAGATGGAGTAAAAGTTAATTTCCATTGTAATACTTCTGACATATACATTTCCAACTCCACCCATACTTGTTGGACTTCATATCATTCCCAGAAGGCATGGATTATTATAACCGAATGAAAAATGAACCTGGTAATCTAATTGAATTTACTGCAGGCCTAAGACCTATGGGTTTAACCTTCTGAATGAATGATTATATTGAAGACAGAAGCCGCCTCTTAATGAGTTCCGAGATCCGATCCATTACCCAACAAAATAATATCAATTTATTTTGCCTAATTTTTTTTCTGACTACAGACAGTAGCTATTATTCCTATTTCTTGCATTAATTAATTTGGCTGCATGTTTATTCAACATTTGACTAAAAATAAATCATGCCATACAGTAAGACCAGGTCTTTTTTTCCACAATGCAAAACGGCACATTGACAACTCAAATCACTTTAAAGAGCCTTATATTAGACAACAAATTTGAAAAAACTAAAATCAATTCAAAAACAGTCCATTCAACACTGGGCTTATTTAAATGGCTGTGCAGGAAAAGGATGTCATCCACCGTGTCTGGTCGCAGGCTCGCAGCTGGCTTCTCTCTGAAAACACGTATCCATCTGAAGGTGGCGGTTTATCCTTTGGAACCACAAAATTACAGTAGGCCTCTTGAAGCGATGGGGGAAATCAACAGAATTCCCAAGTATTCTTTCACAATAGCTGGCCTTATGTTATCTGCAGATATGAGCTGCACTGTCCCACTCCGTGGTGGATAACTTCCACCCTTTGTTTATGTTGTAATGCACAAGTATCCTGTTTTTTGAAAATTGTCAGCCCACATGTCAAGTGTAATTGCGCCATAGTACTTACACAAGTTCTCTCTCAACTCCAGGATCACCCACCAGCTGTTTGTTTTTTTGGCCTGATGCAGGACTAGTGTGATAGGAGAGAGACTGACTGAAACATTCACACCTCCATTAATTTACACAACGCTAGTCTAAGAGCTCGGTAAGGTGTGAAAATCCCCCAATCTGTGCCACAGTTTAGATTTACGGATAGATGCTGCAGTCAGTCAGAGTTGAGTGTAGCTTAATGGCCAAAAAATGGCAAAGTTACAATGTATTCAATGCTTAAGTACTCTTAAGTTTTACATTTCTAACTCAATATCACAGACCAGATTTACCCTCACGAAAAATGCATCAACCCCTACAAATATATTAATGTATTATAATCCAAATAATATTTCAAATGAAATTAGCTGATGCGAGAGGAGAGACTGCATGCTAAAGACAATCATATCATACTTAAACTGAGCAAAAGCCAGGAATGAGTGAGTCACTGAGCCCTATGCTGTCCCTGCTTCTGTCGCCTATTTGACTGTTTGAGTAATATCCTACTGATTCTGTGATCACCAAGCTTCATGCAACTGCAAAATATTGGTTAAAGTAATTTCACAACTCTGTTTGCTTTTAAACTTTGCTATGCTGTGTCTTTACTTTTTTTTTAAATAATTGGAACAGACTCTCTGGTATTAATTATACTTTATTTAGTATTGTTTACATGGTTCCAAACTGCCAGATAAATTATATAGTAATGTAAACACCATCTGTTAGTCATGCAACAGCACTTATTGCGCTTTTGACAATGATTTTACATGAGGCCTAATTCACATGATATGCCTAAAACACTTATATCCACTAGGCTAATAAATAATGAAAATGTTCCTTTAGATGATTTAATTTACCTACAGCTGAGGTCAGAAGTTTGCATACATTTATGTTGGAGTCATTAAAACTAGTTTTTCAACCAATCCACAAATTTCTTGTTAACAAACTATAGTTTTGGCAAGTCAGTTAGAACATCTACTTTGTGCATGACATAAGTAATTTTTCCAACAATTGTTTACAGACAGATTATTTCCCTTATAATTCACTGTATCACAATTCCAGTGAGTCAGAAGTTTACATACACTAAGTTGACTGGGCATTTAAACAGCTTGGAAATGTACAGAAAATGATGTCATGGCATTAGAACCTTCTGACAGGCTAATTGACATCATTTGAGTCAATTGGAGGTGTACCTGTGGATGTTTTTCAAGGCCTACCTTCAAACTCAGTGCCTCTTTGCTTGACATCATGGGAAAATCAAAAGAAATAAGCCAAGACCTCAGACATTTTTTTTAGACCTCCGCAAGTCTGGTTCAACCTTGGGAGCAATTTCCAAACGCCTGAAGGTACCACGTTCATCTGTACAAACAAAAGTACGCAAGTATAAACACCATGGGACCACGCAGCCGTCGTACCACTCAGGAAGGAGACTGTCTTCTAGAGATGAACGTACTATGGTACGAAAAGTGCAAATCAATCCCAGAACAACAGCAAATGACCTTGTGAAGATGCTGGAGGAAACACGTACAAAAGTATCTATATCCACAGTAAAATGAGTCGACATAACCTAAAAGGTTACATAATATATCGACATAACCTGAAAGGCTGCTCAGCAAGGAAGAAGCTACTGCTACAAAACCAAAACCAACATAAAAAAGACAGTGGTTGAGGGCGCTGTACTGCAGCGCCAGCTGTGCCATCAGAGTCACTGGGTTCGTGCCCAGGCTCTGTCGTAACTGGCCGCGACCAGGAGGTCCGTGGGGCGATGCACAATTGGCCTAGCGTCGTCCGGATTAGGGAGGGTTTGGTCGGTAGGGATGTCCTTGTCTCATCGCGCACCAGCGACTCCTGTGGCGGGCTGGGCGCAGTGCGCGCTAACCAAGGTTGCCAGGTGCACGGTGTTTCCTCCGACACATTGGCTTCCAGGTTGGATGTGCGCTGTGTTCAGAAGCAGTGTGGCTTGGTTGAGACAAGATAGCTACTACAACATTTGGATACCATGAAATTGGGGAGAAAAGAAAAAAAGACAGACTATGGTTTGCAACTGCACATGGGGACAAGATTGTACTTTTTGGAGAAATGTCCTCTGGTATGATGAAACAAAAATGATGACCATCGTTATGTTTGGAGGAAAAAAGGGGAGGCTTGCAAGCCAAAGAACACCATCCCGTGAAACACGGGGGTGGCAGCATCATGTTGTGGGGGTGATTTGCTGCAGGAGGGACTGGTGCACTTCACAAAATAGATGGCACATGAGGCAGGAAAATGACGTGGATATATTGAAGCAACATCTCAAGACCTCAGTCGGGAAGTTAAAGCTTGGTCGCAAATGGGTCTTCCAAATGGACAATGACCCCAAGCATACTTCCAAAGTTGTGATAAAATGGCTTAAGGACAACAAAGTCAAGGTATTGGAGTGGCCATCACAAAGCCCTGACCTCAATCCCATAGAAAATGTGTGGGCAGAACTGAAAAGACGTGTGCGAGCAAGGAGGCCTATACAAACCTGACTCAGTTACACCAGCACTGTCAGGAGGAATGGGCCAAAATTTACCCAACTTATTGTGGGAAGCTTGTGGAAGGCTACCCAAGTTCAACTCAGTTTTCACAATTCTTGACATTTAATCATGTTAAAAATTCCCTGTTTTAGGTCAGTTAGGATCACCACTTTATTTTAGGAATGCGAAATGTCAGAATAATAGTAGAGAGAATGATTTATTTCAGCTTTTATTTCTTTCATCACATTCCCAGTGGGTCAGAAGTTTACATACACTCAAATAGTATTTAGTAGCATTGCCTTTAAATTGTTTAAAAGTATTTGGCTAAGGTAAACTTCTGACTTCATCATGTTATTTCAAGTTATCCCTTTGGAGCACATGCAAAAGCGATTTGGAGTTGTTGAATGGGAGTGATTAATGTACGACAATTGAATTTGAACGAACTGAATGATGAGGATAAAGAAGAAGAGACTGATTGAATGTAGAACAATAGTTTAAGAATTGCTCTTCCTCTGTCAGAAGAAGAAGACGTAACTGGACAGTAGCTTATTACTACACGGTAAGGTTTTTATTCTAAGAGAAATGAAAATGGTCTGTTATATTCCATTATATTCTTAAAATATATGTGCTGACTGATTTATACGCAAGTGATATCTGCAAAATTAGAAGTTGATGGCAATGCCACGAAGCCTCCGCTAATAAGCATATTTCACATATTTTCAATACCTGAGCTATTTAATGTGTTTTAGTTATTACATTTACTTGTGGAATGTTACCAAATAGATAACAACAATATAAAGAATAATCCGGTGGCATTGGTAGTGAGTCAGGCAGAGAATGGGGTGAAAGTGCAATGTACTGTAAGTATGCAACAACGCTGTGGGCCAGGTGTAAATGGTTTAGCAGCCTTTCCAATAAATTGCAATACAAAAAAGCCATCCACCCTTGATGGGCTATCAGCAGGACAATAGACTCTTGCCGAGTTTAGGGACTTTAAATGTATTAATGGATGTTTGTGAGGCATGTCACTTCACCCATCTCTTTGCATAGCCCACCACATGCACTGTTTTCCAAACACATCTGGATGGATCCAAAATGAATTACTATGTGAATAAATATCTCTGAATGATAGAAGTATTGCAATAATATAGGCTAATGCAATTGAAGAAAATAAAGTATTGCTTACTGAAACACCCAAAGCCATCCAATTGTTCTGATTGGATTTGAAGCAACATCCTACCTGCTTGTGGTCAACTATGTTAGCACCGTTTCACACTGCTTTGAGACAGGCATGGGGATTGGTCTTGATAAATCAATCAGATTTTTATTTTCACTTAATCACCTTTTGGGCATTGGTTAGCCTACAATTGGTTAGCCTAATTTACAACAAATTATAATCAATCCCATATGGTATGTTCTAACAAAAAAAGCTTTTAATTAAAGTCTCCAATAGAGCCAATATTAAAAAATCAAATCAATTCCTGAATTCAGTCACTGAACTGACATATTGCGGTTTATTCATTGTTTAATAATTCAAGGCTCCCTTTGTTATTTTGTTTTATAGCTAAAATGCTTTACTGTATTTAAATTAAATAAAATCACATTTTATTGGTCACATACACATATTTAGTAAATGTTATTGCGGGTGTAGCAAAATGCTTCTGTTCCTAGCTCCAACAGTGCAGTAGTGTCTAACATTTCACAACAATACACACAAATCTTAAATTGAAAGAATAGAATTAAGAAATATATAAATATTAGGACGAGCAATGTCGTAGTGGCATTGACTAAAATACAGTAGTATACAACAGAGTATATACATTGAAATAAGTAAAGCACTATGTATTCCATTATTAAAGTCACAATGATTCCATGTCTATGTATATAGGGTAGCAGCCTTTAATGTGCAGGATTGAGTAACCGGGTGGTAGCCGGTTAGTGATGGTTATTTAACAGTCTGATGGCCTTGAGATAGAATCTGTTTTTCAGTCTCTCGGTCCCAGCTTTGATGTACCTGTACTGACCTCGCCGTTGCTCGTGTGGATGATGTCCTTGATTATCTTATTGGCCTTCCTGTGACATCGGGTGTTGTAAGTATCCTAGAGGGCAGGCATTGCGCCCCCGATGATGCGTTGGGAAGACCGCACCACCCTTTGGAGAGACCTGTGGTTGCGGGCGGTGTAGTAGCCGTACCAGGTGATGATACAGCCTTACAGGAGGCCCTCAATTGTGCATCTGTAAAAGCTTGTAGGGGCCAAGCTGAATTTCTTGAGCCTCCTAAGGACACAAAAGCATTTCACCTTCTCCACTGCTTCTCCAAGCTTTTCACCTTCTCCAGGGTCCTCACCTCCTAACTGTAGGCTGTCTCGCCATTGTTGGTAAACAGGCCTACTACTGTTGTGTCGTCTGCAAACTTAAACTTAACAAAGGATCCAATTCTGGAAAGTTGTATTTCTGGTCGTAATGCTGGTGAGTTTCAGCCGCTCTGATATCCAAAAGTTGTTTTGGATAACACGTTCTGGGCTAATAATGTAAGAAATAACATTGCTTAGGAGCTAGAAGCAGAGCAGCCATGTCTGTCGGCACCATCTTCTTCAAGACAAAGACAAAGAGGCCTCCCGAGTAGCGCAGTGGTCTAAGGCACTGCATCGCAGTGCTGGAGGTGTCACTACAGATCTGGGTTTGATCTCAGGCTATGTCACAACAGGCCGTGATTGGGAGTCCCATAGGACGGCTCACAATTGGCCCAACATCGTCTGTGTTAGGGGGGGTTTGTCCTGGGGGACTTTACTTGACTTATTGTACTCTTGCGGCAAGCCGGACCTCTGTCGTCAATTGTTTCTTCTGACACATTGGTGTGGCTGGCTTCCGGGTTAAGCGGGCAGATGATAATTAAAACCTCTTTGGGATAGGGGGCAGTATTTTCACATCCGGATGAAACGCCTGCCCAAAGTAAACTGCCTGCCACTCAGGCCCAGAGGCTAGGATATGCACATAATCGGTAGATTTTGATCGAAAACACTCTAGAGTTTCCAAAACTGTTAAAATTGTGTTTGTGAGTATAACATAACTTATTTGGAAGGCGAAACCCCGAGGACAAACCATCCAAGAATTTCTTTTTTTTAGGTCACTGTGTTTTCTATTGGTTTTCTATGGGAAACTAGATTTATGGGGCACCTGGTTGTAGTTCCTATGGCTTCCACTAGATAACAACAGTCTTTAGAAATTGGTTGATGTTTTTCCTTTGAGAAATTAAGAAGTACAGCTGTACTTTCTAAATGTCAAGCCAAGTGGACTGTATTGTTTGGTGCGCGCCACCTGGAGCTCGCTCCACTTTGATTTGATCCACTATTGAACACAGTATATTCCGTCTTAAATTTGATCGATTATTTACTTTTTAGGATACCTATAGTTGGATTAGGAAAGTTGTTTGAAATGTTTGGACCAAGGTTACAGGTAACTGATAAGATCATTTGTAGTCATGTTGGGCGAGTTGGAGCCGATGTATTTCAGAATCAAACGTGCCAAATAAATGGACATTTTGGGGATATAAAGAAGGAATTTATCGAACAAAATGACCATTTGTGATGTTTCTGGGACATATTGGAGTGCCAACAGAAGAAGATCTTCAAAGTTAAGGCATGAATTATATCATTATTTCTGACTTTCATAACACCTGCTTGGTTGAAATATGATTTTCATGTGTTTGTATGATGGGGCGCTGTCCTCAGATAATCGCATGGTTTGCTTTCGCCGTAAAGCCTTTTTGGAAATCTGACACGGTGGCTGGATTAACAAGAAGTTAAGCTTTATTTTGGTGTATTGAACTTGTGATTTTATGAAAGTTAAATATTTTGAATAATTTCATTTGAATTTCGCGCTCTGCTACATAAGTTCTGTTATACTCACAGACACGATTCAAACAGTTTTAGAAACTTCAGAGTGTTTTCTATCCAAATCTACTAATAATATGCATATCTTATATTCTTGGCATGAGTACCAGGAAGTTGAAATTGGGCACGCTATTTATCCAAAAGTGAAAATGCTTAATGCTTAAGAAGTTAAGAGTCGCGGTTTAGCGGGTCATGTTTTGGAGGATGCATGACTCGACCTTCGCCTCCCAAGACCGTTGGGGAGTTGCAGCAATGAGACAAGATTGAAATTGTGGAGGTGGTAAAATACTAAAAAATATATGAATATCCATGAAGACATGGATGAGTTGTATGCTGTGTCATGACATGCACAAATTAATGCATGATTGATTGATATACTGTATAATGAAGTAGGCCTTTATGCCAATAATTAAGTTACGCTTAAACAGCTACAGGACTCTTAGGCCCACAGCTCCTGAGTGGCGCAGCGGTCTAAGGCACTGCATCTCAGTGCTTGAGGTGTCACTACAGACACCCTGGTTCAAATCCAGGCTGTATCACAACAGGCTGTGATTGGGTCCCATATGGTGGCGCACAACTGGGCCAGCTTCTGTCTGGTTTTGGCCAGTGTAGGCTGTTATTGTAATTAAGAATTTGTTCTTAGCAGAGTTAAATGAAGGTTCAATAAAAAATATATATATATATTAATGTCATTTCAATAACTTAATTTCTCAAAGATGCCCTCTGGTAGTCGAACTAGCATTACTGGCAACAATTGCTATCAGTAAAATACTATGAGGTCATGTACTCCAACATGCCATACCTTTCTGCAGCACCCCGCAAGCTGTGTTGCAGTATGACGCAACTTTTAAAGAAAGAACCATATTAAGTCATTGTTTTTCGCAATGCTCACAAAACTTTTCATATGATTCTCTAATAATTTCTTTAAATTATAACTTAATAAAAATGTGCTTAATGGTTAATCACAAGTATATCTTTGTCGATGAAATGGGCTTCAACCTTGCCAAAACTCGGCTCTGTAGGCAAAACCTCATCGGCCAACCGTGCAAGTGCCTGGACAACGTGGGGGAAACATTTCCATGTGCGCAGCTATCTCTGACGATGGTGTGGTAAGCCATTACTTATTCTACAATCGTATTCTACAATGCTGCACAGCTCATTGTGTTTGACCGGGGCACCTCTACCAAGGCAGAAATTTGACGAATTGACTTGTTGGAAAGGTGGCATCCTATGACGGTGCCACGCATTTCAGTAAGGCCATTCTACTGTCAATGTTTGTCTATGGAGATTGCATGGCTGTGTGCTCAATTGTATACACCTGTCAGCAACGGGTGTGGCTGAAATAGCCAAATACACTAATTTGAAGGGGTGTCCACATACTTTTGTATATATAGTGTATCTTGCATTGTTTGCTATTGGATTAACTGGTAGTTAAAACGACGACATTGAAAAGATATCATCGTGTTGTGTTTTGGTGATTTAAACCTCATTCCATTTCACAATAAACTTATATGTTGAATCAGTGATTGTGTGGTGAGAGATGTTTACAATCCAAATGAATGCACAATGACAGGTTTTGAATTAAAGACTGGCTGTGTTACAAGTGTGACCAGTTTGGAGTTTTTTACTAAGCGTTGTGAAAATGTACCACATAAAATTTACTTGTGAAAATATTTTACCAAAGCGATAAAAAAAAACTGTAATGGTTACTAAAAGAGCAAAGAACCCTTTTGTGAACTGTAAAGAACCGTTGAAGAGCTCAAAGGGTTCTTTGAGTCATTATGGTTCAACATAGAACGTTCACCCTTCCCAAAGAAGCCTTTTTTAGGGTGTGCAGCCAATGCCAGTTAAATATGTATTTCTGTCCTCATATTTTTCTTCTATCACTCACTGATTACTCTCCAGCGAGAGAGAAGAAGGGTGACCCTTTACTTTTCTCTCTCTCTCCCTCCCTCCATCTGTCTACCTTCATTAACTGACAGAACTTTCCTCCTTATTTCACTCACTCTTTGGCCTTTTATCTCTCTGTTTTTATGCTAACATGAGACAGGGAAAGGGTCACCTTAAATTCTCCCATATCTCTCTTTCTCTCTCCAATTGTCCTAGCCAGAGTTAGTACCCTTCCTGTCCTGTATCTGTTTATCTCCATCTCTACTTCTTTCTCTCCCTCTGTCTCCATCTTAGACAGAGATCCGACCTACTTAGAAGAAGTTGCCAGAGCCCTGAGAGAGAGAGAGAGGCATGCATCTGGAAGCCTCATTAGCAGCCCCTCAGCTAATTGAGCCTAATTTAGGAGCAGATATCCTGCTTCTCTCCTGCCCCTCTCTCTCTGTCTACCTCTCCCTCTCCGTCTCTGTCCAACTCTCCATCTTTCTATGTGTGTATCTACCTCTCCCTATACTTCCATCTCCCTCCCTTTCTTTTTCTTTCTCTTTCGCTCTTGTATCTAAATTTCACCATATCTCATGGTGCTCTAAACATATCTTTATTTATTTATTTAATTCTCTTTCTATGGTTCACCTTGGCCATCTTAGTACAGACAGGAGTTTCACAAAATTATTATATCACAAACATAATTTGCTGTCTTTACAAAATAGCGAGTAGGAGTCAAGGAAAGAAAGAAACAGTGCAAATGTGTGTTTGTGCATGAGAGAGTGAGCGATAGCGAGATTGATTGTATACACAAATCTGTGCATGAGTTAAGGGGAGGAGATTTATTTAATTTATTTATTAACCTTTTTATCTTCAAAGCAAATTGGGTTTCAACTCAGCATGTTGAGTGGAGCATTGTTTAGCATATTTTTTGTGCCTCCGTAGGTTTGTAAGTAGAAGGAACACCTAGCAAAGCTTTTATTAATATACATAAGTGTGTTCTCCCTCTCACATATTTGCAAATCATATTTTGGTATGGAAAGAGAGATAGAGAGAGAGAGAGACAGAGAGAGAGAGAAAGAGAGAGAGAGAGATTATCTTAACAGAGAAAAATGTTCTCCTGTGTGCTACCTATAGAGAGAGAGAGATAAATGTAAAGGGACACGTAAAGGGACACGTGGATATTAGGCCCAGACGGGGAAAGACGGGAAGAGAAACAGCACTTTAGCTGAATTGCCTCAGTGTAAAGTAACTTCTAGGGATACAAGCACAAAATGTTAGCCATTGAAGTCATAAAGAGGTACAAAATGATAACATTTCAATTCACAAAGAAGAACAAAATGGTAGCCATTCAAGACACAAAGAAGTCCGAAATGTTGGCAATAAATTTCGCACTGGATGACAGTGCATACCAACTTTAGAGTTGTCAAAGACATTTACAAGTAACAAAGTTAAAGCTAGGTAAGATTGCGGGTTCAGGTCAAGGAGAACAATTAAGTTAGGTTGAGGGGTAGACAGTGTTCTTTCTCCTGTGTTGGTCGGGGCCACCGGTTTTGTCATCCCTTAAAAGTCTTAATTGCTCTGTAATTACTTAGGGGTTAAGTGTTAAGTGCAAGTAAATGGAAAGTAATTCCCTTTTTATGCACTTTTCTCTCTTTGAATATTCTTACATTGAATTTAAGCATGAGAATAGCATGCTATTCACCCGCTCCTTTTTTGGTGGGGAAGATCAAAGAAATGAAGGTGTGTCAGAGTTGTGTCGACATACCGTATCCATATTCTTACTTTGACTTAATTCCCTCATTATTCCACCATCTTTACTCGCTAGGAAACCATGAATAAGGTTGAGTGAACCTGTCGGTTCCAAGAGGAAAATTATTTACTTTACGCTAGCTAGCTAAATAATGAACCATAATCCGAACGCATATCGTTACTACCCTGCATGAATCTGCAGGTAGCTAACCAACCAGGTTCAATGTTAGCTAGCTAACACTAAGCTATAACCAGTCAAGTAAATGAGTCTGAAATACAAATAATAAGATCATACACATAACGTTAGCTAGCGAGCCAGCCAGCTAACGTTAGTTAGCTAACATTACACTTTAACTTGAAATGAAACCACTTTAAGGTCAAAATCAGAAATGTGTAATATCTGAAAATTTAGCTAGCTAGACTATCTTACCCATATACATCATCAATGGACGAGTCTCCTGTCGGATGCCATTGTTGACCTTAGTTTGAAGATGTAATCGGGAGACATGTGTTTTCTCCGTCTCCTTAGCTATCATACTCTAATTCCACTGATTTCAAAACTCGATCCTCCAGAAAGTGGAGAGCATACACGTAACATTAGCTAGCGAGCCAGCCAGCTAACGTTAGCTAGCTAACAGAACACTTTAACTTGACATTAGGCTTATGCAGTTTAACTACGCAATACATTTTTTAAAAGCTGAGTTAGAGAGGATTTCCTAGACATACTGACCAGCTCAAATAGACAGAAGCATGCTATATGGCAGACCAACTCAAACTCATCTCTCTGCATCTATCTGCGGCAGGGTAGCCTAGTGGTTAGAGCATTGGACAAGTAACCAGAAGATTGCAAGTTCAAACCCCTGAGCTGACAAGGTACAAATCTGTCATTCTGCCCCTGAACAGGCAGTTAACCCACTGTTCTTAGGCTGTCATTGAAAATAAGAATTTGTTCTTAATTGACTTGCCTAGTTAAATAAAGGAAAAATAAATAAAATGTCCAGCCCACTCATTATCTTAGCCAATTATGGCTTTATGCTGACTTTTCTGTACCTAAACCAACTAGGCTCGTAATTTAACAGATGGCATACAAGTTTGTTATGAAGGCAAATAAAATTTCACATGTTCGAGAAGCCATTTCTGCCAAAAAACGCATTTTGATCACTAATTCCTGTGAAGTAGCGACACGCGGCATGCACCTAGTTTCCTAAAATGGGTCACATATTTAGATGGCTTTTCTTGTAGCCCTTTGTAGCTCAGTTGGTTGAGCATGTACTTGTTATCGACAAGGTGGTAGGTTTGATTTCCATGACCAGCCATATGTAAAATATATGCACGCATGAATGTGTCACTTTGGATAAACACATCTGCTAAATGGTTTATGTTATAGATCCCATTCTCTCTATCTATTCTCGTAAGTCTGTCTTCAAAATGTGTGATTAAAAGGTCCACTGAATTTAAAGGGATAGGTTAAGATAAATATACTGAAAACCCTATTGAATGAAAATGCCACGAGAAAATTGTTGGCTAGCAAGAGGGAGTATTTTCAGAGGTTTAATTCAATGTATTCAGTGCGCACAAGGGAATCACGTCTGCAAAGCCCGTTATGCACCTCCATAAGGTAAATGTTGAATATAAAGTATTGAGAAGTGTGTAGGAAAGGCTACATTTCCTAAGTCTGAATCGGGCCCTTAATGACCTGTGTTCATCCAGGGATTAGTTAGCAGAGCAGGGATGGAATTTACACAGTGGCTGCACACACAGGAGGCAGTGGCAAATGGTTCTTCTTAATCATGTTCTGTTAACAGCCCTGCAGTCGTGTAGCTTCGATTTGCTGTAGCGCAACGTAACAGATTGGAAATGTTCATATTTGCAGTGGGGCGAGCAATATTTCTGCCAGCAGAGTGCCAAAAAGAAAATTATGCAGTGTTAAATGAACACTGCGCTTAGTGCTGACGCTGTTACACTTTGTCAGTGTTAGGGAATTAATACCTCATATAGTATTTTTAACACTAGAAAGTATATACAGTTGAAGTCGGAAGTTTACATACACCTCAGCCAAATACATTTTAACTCAGTTTTTCACAATTCCTGACATTTAATCCCAGTAAAAAAATATATATTTTTTTTCAGCTTTTATTTATTTCATCACATTCACAATGGGTTAGAAGTTTACATACAAATTAGAATTTGGTAGCATTGTCTATAAATTGTTTAACTTGGTTCAAACGTTTCGGGAAGCCTTCCACAAGCTTCCCACAATAAGTTTGGTAAATTTTGGCCCATTCCTCCTGACAGCTGGTGTAACTGAGTCAGGTTTGTAGGGCTCCTTGCTCGCACATGCATTTTCAGTTCTGCACACACACTTTCTATGGGATTGAGGTCAGGGCTTTGTGATGGCCACTCCAATACCTTGACTTTGTTGTCCTTAAGCCATTTTGCCATAACTTTGGAAGTGTTTTTTTATTTCACCTTTATTTAACCAGGAAGGCCAGTTGAGAACAAGTTCTCATTTATAACTGCGACGTCACCAAGATAAAGCAAAGCAGTGCGACAAAAACATAAACACAGAGTTACACATGGGATAAACAAACGTACAGTCAGTAACACAATAGAACATCTGTATACAGTGTGTGCAAATGAAGTAAGGAGGTAAGGCAATAAATAGGCCATAGTGTCGAAGTAATTACAATTTAGCAATTAACACTGGAGTGATAGATGTGCAGATGAGGATGTGCAAGTATGAATACTGGTGTGCAAAAGAGCAGAAAAAAACAAAAACAAATTTGGGGATGAGGTAGGTAGTTGGTTGGATGGGCTATTTACAGATGGGCTGTGTACAGCTGCAGCGATCGGTAAGCTGCTTTGACATCAGATGCTTGAAGTTAGTGAGAGAGATATGTCTCCAACTTCAGTGATTTTTGAAATTTGTTCCAGTCATTGGCATCAGAGAATTGGAAGGAAAGGCGGTGTTGGCTTTGGGGATGACCAGTAAAATATATGCTTGGGGTCATTGTCCATTTGGAAGACCCATTTGGGACCAAGCTTTAACTTCCTGACTGATGTCTTGAGATGTTGTTTCAATATATCAACATCATTTTCCCTCCTCATGATGTCATCTATTTTGTGAAGTGCACCAGTCCCTCCTGCAGCACAGCACCCCCACAACATGATGCTGCCACCCCCGTGCTTCATAGTTGGGAAAATGGTGTCTTCGGCTTGCAAGCCTCCCCCTTTTTCCTCCAAACATAATGATGATCATTATGGCCTAACAGTTCTTTTTTTGTTTAATTTCTCCAAAAATACCATCTTTGTCCCCATGTGCAGTTGCAAACCGTAGTCTGGCTTTTTCTTTTGGAGCAGTGACTTCTTCCTTGCTGAGTGGCCTTTCAGGTTATGTCGATATAGGACTCGTTTTACTGTGGATATAGATACTTTTGTACCTGTGTCCTCCAGCATCTTCACAAGGTCCTTTACTGTTGTACTGGGATTGATTTGCACTTTTCGCACCAAAGTACCTTCATCTCCAGGATACAGAACGCGTCTCCTTTCTGAGCGGTATGACGGCTGTGTGGTCCCATGGTGTTTATACTTGCGTACTATTGTTTGTACAGATGAAAGTGGTACCTTCAGGCATTTGGAAATTGCTCCCAAGGATGAACCAGACTTGTGGAGGTCAACAATTTTTTTCTGAGGTCTTGGCTGATTTATTTTGATTTTCCCATGATGTCAAGCAAAGAGGGCTCTGAGTTTGAAGGTAGGCCTTGAAATACATCCACAGGTACACCGCCAATTGACTCAAATGATGTCAATTAACCTATCAGACGCTTCTAAAGCCAAGACATCATTTTCTGGGATTTTCCAAGCTGTTTAAAGGCACAGTCAATTTAGTGTTTGTAAACTTCTGACCCACTGAAAATGTGATACTGTGAATTAGAAGTGAAATAATCTGTCTGTAAACAATTGTTGGAAAAATGACCTGTGTAATGCACAAATTAGATGTCCTAACCGACTTGCCAAAACTATAGTTTGTTAACAAGAAATGTGTGGAGTGGTTGAAAAATGAGTTTTAATGACTCCAACCTAAGTGTATGTAAACTTCTGACTTCAACTGTACGTGTTTCATGAAATTGGATGATATTTGGATGAAACCTCATCAAAGTATGATGACCAAAGTATGAAAAATAACTATTGTTTCTACACTGATAAAGTTTGATCATAAAGTTACTGGTCCCCTCCCCCTTGTCAAACACTTGGATTGAGAAGATGGGATTATTAAGGGATGGGGTAACTTCACCCTAACGCTAATTTTAATACACCAATGGTAACATGATATGACATTCTCTTACCTAATTTAAATAAGTACTGCCTTGTAACCAACATCGTAGAAGGTGTGTTTGCAAAGGGGGGTGGTTTTATAGCTAGATAGCTACTCTACTGGTGCCAAAATGTGTCTGTAGGGTGTCGGCAAAAATAATTAAAGGTTTACCCTATCCGTCTATGGCAAATATATATTTCCCTTTTCATCTGTATCTGGTGTTAACAAGTTAATGGCAAGCAAATTCTTCAGCCTGCATGTAGAAAAAGGGAGGGAAGGGGTCGTTTAAAACTTTGACGAGGTTATCATGTCAACACATTGCTGTTGTGCTGTTGTAATTCATATCACATGAGACATGCATCTTCAATTTGTTTGAGTTGTTTTGTGTATCACCAAATTCACTTAAGATGATTTTACTTCAACACTGCATCCAAGAAAAGCGGTCAGTCAAGACGAGCTCGTGAATTTATGTTCCCTGCCCACTCAGCCTGTCTTTTCAAACTTCCTGGTTGTTAGATGCCTATGAGAGAAAAAGTACTTACATTTTAAGCAATTCTATAGCATTTGATGGGTGATATTTGAGCATTAAAGGCAATTTTACATTGGAATCAGAATGACTGTCCAGGACCAACATTATTTCCAAGTATTTATTGCCACATGCTCTTATGTAAGCATGACTTCAGAACTAGCAGCAGACATGCTCAGACCTTAATTAAATGTTAACCTCCAAGGGATCGGTGTCCGCAACCCACACGGGACAGTTGAGCTAATGGAGGCTAATGTGATTAGCATGAGGTTGTAAGTACTGTAACAAGATCATTTCCCAGGACATAGACATATCTGATATTGTCAGAAGGCTTAAAATCTTGTTAATCTAACTGCACTTATTCTGTCTTATTCTGTCTTATTTACAGTAGCTATTACAGTGAAAGAATAACTATGCTATTGTTTGTGGAGAGTGCACAATTATGAACTGGAAAATGTATTAGTAAACCAATTAGGCACATTTGGGCAGTCTTGATACAACATTTTGAAGAGAAATGCAATGGTTCATTAAATCAGTCCACAACTTTGCATGTACACTGCTGCCATCTTGTGGCCAATATCTACATTTCACCTGGGATAGAATAGTACATTATGGCCTTTCTCTTGCATTTCAAAGATGATGGAACAAAAAAACAAAAATGTTTTATTTCTTTATAATACGCTATATTCTACTACATTAATTTCGCATTTCCACAAACTTCAAAGTGTTTTCTTTCAAATGGTATCAAGAATATACATATCCTTGCTTCAGGTCCTGAGCTACAGGTAGTTAGATTTGGGTATGTCATTTTAGGTGAAAATTGGAAAAAAGTGTCCGATCCAAAGTGATATAATATCATGATGATTTGTATCAAATGGGTGGTATTTTGTTTTGCAAACTCTGCTATTGTGAATGCCAGCCAAACACTAGTCTTTTGAGGTGTACAATTTAAATTACCAAACCCTCCCCCCCAAAAAATCTATTTTCTTTCATAGACCTCAAATGTTGTCTCCTGATGTGGTTTAGCATTGATGTGAACTTAGAACATCCAATTTTGTCAAAGGAAAAGTGTGATTTTGAAAGTAAAAACCTGGGGAAAAAAACTGGGAAATACGAAACGTGGAAAAACAAAATCAAGAAAACTTTTTGCGTGGGTTTTGGTGTTATTATGGTGAATACATGTATTGGCTGGTAAGAATTCTGAGTGGCTGATATACTTTTCACCTGCAAAGTGGCAGGGGAAAAAATGGTGGAAGAAAAAGTTTGTTTTCAGGCCCTGTTCTTAAACCATGTCGCGGGTCATTCCAAAACCCCTCACAGGCATTTGTTTACACATTGTTCAGTCATGTTACCTCATTAGCTAGCTAACAACCTGGTTACACTACTAGTATATCTAAACCAGGGCTCTCCAACCCTATTGCTGGAGAGCTACCATCCTGTAGGTTTTTCCTCCAACCTTAATCTATCACACCTGATTCTAGTTTTTATTTTATTAATTTAACCTTTATTTTAACAGGGAAGACCTAGAGACCTAGGTCTCTTTTACTAATGTGTCATATAAATACAGCATAAATATACACATTGTACCTAAACTATCTATCTAAATATACATACAGTACCAGTCAAAAGTTTGGCCACACCTACTCATTCAAGGGTTTTCAATCTTTTTACTATATCTACATTGTAGAGTAATAGTGAAGACATTAAAACTATGAAATAACACATTTGGAATTATGTAGTCTTGAAGGAGTTCCCACATATGCTGAGCACTTGTTGGCTGTTTTTCCTTCACTCTGCAGTCCAGCTCATCCCAAACCATCTCAATCGGGTTGAGGTCGGGTGATTGTGGAGGCCAGGTCACCTGATGCAGCACTGCATCACTCTCCTTGGTCAAATAGCCCATACATAACCTTTTGAGGTGTGTTGGGTCATTGTCCTGTTGAAAAACGATAGTCCCACTAAGCGCAAACCAGATGGATGGGATATCGCTGCAGAATGCTGTGGTAGCCATGCTGGTTAAGTGTGCCTTGAATTCTAAATAAATCACTGACAGTGTAACCAGCAAAGCACCCCCACACCATCATACCTCATCCTCCATGCTTCACTTTGGGAACCACACATGCAGAGATCATCCGTTCACCTACTTTGCGTCTCACAAAGACTTTTGGTTGGAACCAAAAATCTCAAATTTGGCCAAGGGCAGATTTCCACTGTCTAATAGTAGTGGTTTCTTTGCAGCAATTCAACTATGAAGGTCTGGTTCACACAGTCTCCTCTGAACAGCTGATGTTGAGATGTGTCTGAACTCTGTGAAAAATGTATTTGGGCTGAAATTTCTGAGGCTGTTAACTCTAATGAACATATCCTCTGCAGCAGAGGTAACTCTGAGTCTTCTTTTCCTATGGAAGTTCTCCTGAGAGCCATTTTCATCATAGCGCTTGATAGTTCTTGTGACTGCACTTGAAATTGTTCCGATTGACTGACCTTCATGTCTTAAAGTAATGATGGACTGTCGTTTCTCTTTGCTTATTTGAGCTGTTCTTGCCATAATATGGACTTGGTCTTTTATCAAATAGAGCTATCTTCTGTTTACCACCCCTACCTTGTCACAACACAACTGATTGGCTCAAACACATTGACGAAATAAATACTTTTAACAAGGCACACCTGTTAATAATTTAAATATATTCTAGGTGACTACCTCATGAAACTGGGTGAGAGAATGCCAAGAGTGTGCAAAGCTGTTCTAGGCAAAGGGTGGCTACTTTTAAGAATCTCAAACATAAAATATATTGATTTGTTTAACACTTTTTTGGTTACTACATGATTCCACATGTGTTATTTCATAGTTTTGATGTATTCAATATTCTACAATGTAGAATAATAGTAAAATAAAGCAAAATCCTTAAATGAGTAGGTGTGTCCAAACATTTGACTGGTACTGTATATGCACTGAACAAAAATATAAACGCAAAATACAACAATTTAAAAGATTTTACTGAGTTACAGTTCACATGAGGAAATCAGTCAATTGAAATGAATAAATTTGGCCCTAATCTATGGATTTCGTATGACTGGGAATACAGATATGCATCTGTTTGTCACGGATGTCACAGATTTCTTTGCATTCAAATTGCCATTGATAAAATGCAGTTGTGTTCATTGTCCGTAGCTTATACGTGACCATACCATAACCCCACCGCCACCACGGGGCACTCTGTTCACAACATTGACAATAGCAAATGCTCGCCCACATGACACCATACACGTGGTCTGCAGTTGTGTGGCCGGTTGTACATAGTGCCAAATCTAGAATGACATTGGAGGCGGCTTATGGTAGAGAAATTAACATTCAATTCTATGTCAAAAGCTCTGTTGGACATTCCTGCAGACAGCCTTGTCAATTGCACGCTCTCTCAAAACTTGAGACATCTGAGGCATTGTGTTGTGTGACAAAACTGCACATTTTAGAGTGGTCTTTTAAAGTCCCCAGTTTAAGGGGCACCTGGGTAATGAGCATGCTGTTTAAATATGCCACGCCTGTGAGGTGGATGGATTATATTGGCAAAGTAGAAACGCTCAGTAACGGATGTAGACAAATTTGTACGTACAATTTAAGAGAAATAAACTTTTTGTGCATAAGGAACATTTCTGGGATCTTTTATTTAAGCTCATGATACATGGGACCAACACTATACATGTTGTGTTTATATTTTTGTTCAGTGTATATACACACACACATTATAAAATGTGTCATGAGAAGCACAAATAAAACATCACAAATCACCAATGTGGAGATCAGGAGTTGGGATGCAGTGATGAGCATCAAAACTGTCATCTGTGATAAAACGAAGGGTATTATGGTAGACGGCATCCAAGTTAAGAGTAGTACAGTAGCAGCTGCATTTTGACAAATAATATCACCATAATCAGGAACAGATAAAAAGTTGACTGAATAATCTGCTTCCTACTGCTTAGAGAAAGGTAGGATCTGTTTCTGTGGAAAAAGGCAACTTTAAATCGCAACTTCTTAACAAGCTCATCTATACCTTTCAAATGTCACACCCATATCAACTCAAAAGCCTAAGTATTTATATGGGGGAGAACGTTAGATAGGAGAAGCATCTAAGGAGTGAACATGTAGTTAATCTGGAACATTCCTAGGAGTTTGAATACAACATTTATTTAGTTTTTCTCATATTAAGGACAAGTTATGAATCAGCAAGAAATTCCAGCATAGCTATAAAATCTGACTGTTGTTTTGACACAACCAGACCAACAGTTGGGGCAATAGCATACATAATAGTATCAAAATATGAATTTGACAGTTTAACAGATTGACCAATGGTGTTAATGTGAATAGTGAAGAGAACAGGTCACAAAATTGACCCTTGTTGTACACTTTCTTTTACTTCAAGAAATTCCATCTTACGGTGGCAAGAAAAAGTATGTGAACCCTTTGGAATTACCTTGATTTCTGCATAAATTTGACATAACATTTGATCTGATCTTCATCTAAGTCACAACAATAGACAAATGCAGCGTGCTTAAACTAATAACAACATTTTTTGTATTTTTCTTGTCTATATTGAATACATCATTTAAACATTCACTGCTTAGGTTGTAAAAAAAAACGTATATACGAACCCCAAGGCTAATAACTTCTCCAAAAGCTAATTGGAGTCAGGAGTCAACTAACCTGGAGTCGAATCAATGAGACGAGATTGGAAATTTTGGTTAAAGCTGCCCTGCCCCATAAAAAACACACACAAAGTTTGAGTTTGCTATTGACAAGAAGCATTGCCTGATGTGAACCATGCGTCGAACAAAAGAGATCTCAGAAGACCTAAGAGTGAGAATTGTTGCCTTGCATGAAGCTAGAAAGAGTTACAAAAGTTTCTCAAAAAGTCAGTCCACGGTAAGACAAATTGTCTATAAATGGAGAAAGTTCAGCACTGTTGCTACTCTCTCTAGGAGATTTCCTCATCGTCTGTCACACCCTGATCTGTTTCACATGTCTTTGTGATTGTCTACACCCACCTCCAGGTGTCATCCATCTTCCCCATTATCCCCTGTGTATACCTGTGTTCTCTGTTTGTCTGTCAGTTTGTTTTGCTCCTTCATACTTACCAGCGGTTTTCCCCTTGCTCCTGTCTTTGGTGCCTGTTTTCTAGTTTTCCCGGTTTTGACCTTTCTGTCTGCCCTGATCCTGCCTACCTTCCCATACCTTTGCCTCACTACTCTGCATTACCGACCTATGCCTGCCCTGACCCTGACCGCCGCTGTGCCTTTGCCCCACTACTCTGGGTTACCGACCTCTGCCTGCCTGCCTGCCGTCTTGTACCTTTGACTGCCTGTGTTCGATTTAATACATTTTTGTTACTGACCTTTTTTACCAGTCTCTCCTCTCTTGGGAGATCCCATTGCTTGGAAGGCAGCCACGGTTCATCATTTATTTACACTGTTATAGGCCTATTTATATTTTGCCCTGTTTATCAAAAGTGTTGGAAAAATAATAATCAATAATCAACTGACTGGCTTTCTTGACGTCTATAGTATTCTCTCGGGTATGCAATCTGTTTCTGCTCAGGTTATGGATGTGTACACTGTCCTTCTCTCGGCACATATCAAAGCTGCAGGCTAAAGTTAAATCTAGACTTGGTTTCTTCTACCGTAATCTCTTCTCTTTCACCCCAGCTGCCAAACTAACCCCGATTCAGATCACCATCCTACCCATGCTAGATTACCGGAGACGTAATTTATAGATTGGCATGTAAGGGTGCTCTCGAGCAGCTAGACGTTCTTTATCATTCAGATTTGCAACCAATGCTCCTTATAGCACACATCACTGCACTCCATACTTCTTCTGTAAACTGTTCATCTCTGTATACCCGTCGCAAGACCCACTGGTTGATTCTTATTTACAAAAACCTCTTGGGCCTCACTCCCCCGTCACTCCCCCCTATCTGAGATATATACTGCCGCCCTCATCTTCCACATACAACACCCGTTCTGCCAGTAACATTCTGATAAAAGGTCCCCAAAGCACACACATCCCTGGGTTGCTCGTCTTTTCAGTTCGCTGCAGCTAGCGACTGGAACGACCTGCAACAGACACTCAAACTGGACAGTTTTATCTCAATCTCTTCATTCAAAGACTCAGTCATGGACACTCTTACTGACAGTTGTCACTGCTTTGTGTGATGTATTGTTGTCTCTGCCTTCTTGCCCTGCCTTCTTGTGCCGTTGTCTGTGCCCAATAATGTTTGTACCCTGTTTTGTGCTGCTAACATGTTGGGCTGCTGCCATGTTGTGTTGCTACCATGTTGTTGTCATGTAGTGTTGCTACCATGCTATGTTGTTGTCTTAGGTCTCTTTTTATCTAATGTTGTGTTGTCTCTTGTTGTGATGTATGTTTTGTCCTATATTTTTATTACATTTATTTTTAATCCCAGGAGGCCTTTTGCCTTTTGGTAGGCCGTCATTGTAAAGGAATCTGTTCTTAACTGACTTGCCTAGTTAAATAAAGATTAAATAAAAAATAAAATACGAGAAATAAAAACAAAGCATCACATTTCATACCACAAATTCCAGAAAATATGATCATTACAAACCAAATAAATATGTAGACTATAGCAGCCTACAGGTAGGTAAATGGTGGTTTCTTCCCTGTCTTCTCTCTGGCTGTGAAGAGCATGATATAGAACTGTAGGCTACATGTGTGCATTGTAGAAGCCCATTGGAGGTTTGACAACTTTGGCCAATCAAAGCATGAAAAAAACAATAAAGATTCACAATCTCTGCCTTGATGTTCATAAAACTCCACCGACCCCCTCTTGCGCAGTGGAACCCAAAACAATACGTGACCACTTGGTTAGGGCGAAACCGTTCCGCCAAGGCCATCCAAACTAGTGGCCACTGCAAAGCGCAAGAGCCGCTGCCACCTGATCTCAGAACATTTCGTATTATTATGTATGCATGTCCGAAACACTTCATTTAGTATCTTATATTTTGTATGGTACATATTAATTTATGGATGTCCATCACCCATTTCATATGAAATGTCATGAATTACAATTCATATTACTTGTTACAAATTTGCTAAATGTACAATATGTTACTAATTTGCTAAACTTATGTTAAGAATTCTAGCTAGGTGGCTAAAGTTAGGGATTAGGGTTAAGGTTAGGGTCAGTGGAGGCTGTTGAGGGCTCATAATAATGGCTGGAATAGAGCAAATGGAATGGCATCAAACACATGGAATCCATGTGTTTGTTGTTGATACCTTTCCAATTATTCCGCTCCAGCCATTACCACGTTCCCGTCCTCCGGAATTAAGGTGACAACAACCTCCTGTGGTTAGGGTTACATTTAGTGGAAGAGTTAGCTAAAAGCGTTAATGTTAGGGTTAGGGGAATAGTTAACTAACATGCTAAGTAGTTGTAAAGTAGCTCAAACATAGTAAGTAGTTAAAGTGGCTAAAATGCTAAAGTTATCCGTGATAAGATATGAACTCACAACCTCTGAGTTGCTAGACATTTGCATTATACACCAACCCATCCACCCCGGCCAACCACCCTACTTTAGTTTTTGGCTTAACTGTTCTGCACTCAGATGAGGCAGAATTTACCACAGCTCTAACCTGCTCCCAAGCAATATTTTTTCTCTTATTTTCAAGCCATTGCTGAGGGCTCCAAAAAGTATGGCTTGTTTTGCTTCCACTTCGGTAATCAAAAGTTATATTTCTGCATCCGAAAAGTTTCTTTGTCTTCTTTGATTCCTCCATGTTGGCGGACAAAAATTTGTGACATTTCTTGCAGCTTTAAAGGGAAGGTTTGTGACCATAAATGGTCATTTAGGTCAGTTCTTTATGTAAATGAGACTTCACGTGCACTAGCACAATGTTTTAGAACGTGTCTGATTTATGAAGGCAAAATACTTACAGGTGTTTGTAAATCAAGCGTCCGAGCTATTGATGAATACCAACTTTTTTTGTACTTGCGAACATTCTAAATTTTCTTCATACGAGTTCATTTAGAATATTTTCGAAGCAACATTGATAAATGAGGGCCCTGGCCCCCTCTGGAAGTTGCTGTAGCCCTGCTTGGGGTATTTAGCCTATATTGGCTAATGATTGAGACACAGGGCCCATTCTAGCTTGGTAGAGTTAATTGAGATTAATGAATGAATGAATACACCACACCAAAAAATTGATTTTATGATTTTCTTTTTTAAATGAATTTCCTGCAATTCTACACAGCAATGATTTATGTTAACTACTTGGTCATTTGATTTGATGATTTAATCTATGCAATTAAATTCTACAAATTGATAGTTCACCTCTATTTTATTGGATTCTGCAAGAGGGTATATTGTAACCATGTGTTCGAGCTAATCAAATCAAAGTTGATTTAACGCTGTCCTTTTAGAACCAAGAAAGGGCGCTCAAATAGTAAAGGTTAGATCACAGCTGAATCAATGTGTTAGCGTAGTAGGCCTATAACATTACTGAATACACAAAAAACACCACATTTCTAATGAGATTTTAGGATGGTTAACTGAACCTGAATAGTTCCTCCAAAAATATGTGCCAAAACTCAAAATAGCCACTTGGCAGGATAAATGACTTGATTGAAACAAAATATATAAGAAAGGATAATAGTTTGTTGACACCATCTTCTCTAATTCACTCACGAAAAAGGAATTCAAGAAGATCGAAAATGAATAGGCTATTCCCATGAAAAGGATTGAGATCATTCAAATGATTGAAACTGCATCTGCATGCCATCGGTAAAATGATAATTTACGATTGACAGTGACGATGGCCTATTTAAAAAAATGTGGTATGCCTAATTTGGTGTTTGAGGGTATTCAAAATATAACATTTTAGCTAGTTTATAAGATGTATCAGGTTAGTTACAACTGGTGTTGGAAAGGACAGTAGCACTCCAGGAACAGGGTTGGAGAGCCCTGTAATGATAGGCTATTCAATATGCTACATCTGCCGATGCAAACTTTGATTGAGGAAATGACATAATCTGTGTATTTTCCCTCCCCTAAAACAATAGCACCACGCCTCTGGTTACAATTGAAGTTAGAGCGAAAACCTACAGGAGGGTAGCTCTCCAAGAACAGGATTGGAGAGCCCTGATCTAAGCTTTTGGGGGCACAGAAAGAAAGGAAAAGGGATAGCTTCTTTATAAGATCCATGGTCCTATAGCAATGAATGAATCTCTTGCATGTCATTGTTTACAGACACTCTTAAAGAGACAGTGTAGTTCTTTTACACAATGTAGAAACCTGATATTGCACAAATGACTTTGTTATTCCCAATGACAGGTTTTTGTATCAACATTTTAGCTTTTTCTAATAAAGAAATATTTCTACAGGGTAAAATTTTTGTTTCTAGAGCACATCATGTGCTTCAAAAGTAGCCAGATTTCACATAGGCCCGATATGCTATATCTCAATCAATTTAAAAAATGCTCCTAGATTTTATGTTGTGCTCTTAACTTTAAGATAGGAGCACCACTGCTACCGAGGAACATCTTTAATTTAGAGCCCTGGCTGTGGCTATCCCTTCCTGCTGGGTCCTAAGGTTGTTTGTGCCTGTGTGAATGATTATGTGGCTGGGAGACCCTAGTCAGTCCTTTGACAGAGTCTATTGCGTGTCTTGTCATGGGAGCGTCAGGTTTTTGGACACCAGAGTTAAGCCACTTGGGAAAGAATTTCTTCTCTACAATGTACTTCCCATTTGAGTCTATCAGTGGGTGGGGAGGGCTATTAGGTGGTGCTAGGAGAAGGGGGGGTCTGCTGAGTTGGTGGATCCTGTCTTGTCTGTCCCGCAGTGGTGTTAAGGCTGTGGTCAGGTCTGAAGTGGGCTGTTTTGTTGGCTTCTCACATCCTCCTTCAGATGCACCATTTTTCCAGAGTGCAGACACGACGCTTTCCCTCTTGTTGAAGGGGTGTTGTTGTGCTGGTCTGTGCTGTCTGGAATGTGTTAAATCACTGTTTGAGCTCCACTAGCTCGATTTCCAGATGGGTAAATGTATCCCTCATTTTAATGAGGCAAAAGTGCTGTTGTGGGATCTGGGTTTGCGCTGTGGCTCTCCTCTTGGGGCTGCTCATCTGTGGTGCCGTTTGAGGAGGGGCTGTGATCAGACTCGCTTGGGATGGGGGAGTCACGACAAGAGTGAGCTTCTCCTGCTGTGTTTTCTCTTTGATCCTGTAAAGTTCCTAATGAAACTGTTTGAGGTTGCCCTGCACCAATCCTGTTTCAGCCATGTACAGGTTGATGTTGGCTGTCTTGTCTTGTATTCTGAGTTTTCATGCTCCAATAATACCCTCTCTCTTGACAGAGGGGTAGTGTGTTCTAATAGCACTGTGCCATGCCAGGGGATGGTCTGTGTGTAAAATTAAGTTGCTTACGTTCCCATCTTTGTTGCAATCGCCAAAAAGTGTCTCTGGCTTGTCCTTGTGTAGCTTCTTTTGTACTGTTTCCATGCAGTGTAATTTTTTTTTATATCCAGGGGTTACTGAGATGACCTTTGCACAGGGGGAAGCAATGGAGCAGGTGGCCTCAGAGGCCTCTGCATTTGGGTGGGGGAGGCAGTGTTGCTCAGCTGCCATTGTTAGGCTCAAGGGCTTACACACCTCTCACCTCAGTGCAAATTGTAGTTGCAGCTGGGACGTCTGTCCTGTCCAAGCAAAAGCTTGGCAGCTCTGTAGTCCTTGGTAGTAAGAATCCTTCCAGGTCATTTTTTTCAGGGTAATTCTGTCCAAAATCAAGATTGTACGTTTTAATTTAGAGTGAAGGTTATGTTTTAGAGGGTAGTATCCTGTATAAATCTTTGTGGGGAAAAAAAAAACAAATTCTAATTTATTACAGAAAAATTCAGGAGCACATGCGCTCATGACCTCTCTCTCTGTAATAAATAACTCTTTCAAATATAGAGCTCTCTCTCGCTCGCCTCTCAATCAATTTTTCCCCCTAGGCAGTGTCTCCGCTCTGTTTGTGTTGACTGTCACCAGCTGGGGAAATTACATGGTCAGCCTCGTTCCTTAATTCCTTTTCCCTGTTTTTTGTAGTCTTTATTTTTCTTTCTTGACCCTCTCCCACCCCCTCTTCTCTTTTTTCCTTTCCTCCATTCTCTCTCCTGATTATTCTCCTCTGTATCTCCTCTCATGCCTGGTGTGAGCTGGGCCTGGGGCCTCAGACAAACATGGTCCCCCGGAGAGCTTAGAAGACCAAATAAACCCCCATCTCTAAATTCTTTATCAGTCGACTGTCTCCCTTTACTTCCTCATGGATTTTCTAACGAGTAACCTTACAAATCAGAAGATGACATTTAAACAGGCTTCGGGAGAAACTGGCATGGCCTGGTTCCTCTGTCTGGGCTCTAACGTAGCATCTTTGTTGACAAATAGGAAGTGATGAGTTACAATGCACTAGGTAGTCTAATAGGTATTGTAATGAGGATGAAGTGTTTTTATCTCAGTGTCTGTTCTGTGTTCTTTAAAATTGATGCAAAGTGACAGGTACTCTGTGTAATGGTGGCCTTTATTAAACCCTTTACAGACATAGAACTCCACTACAGTAATTTGTCGATAGAGACAATTAATAAGCTTTCGTACAATTTAAAGTGCCGCATCAGAAGCTTTTCAGACAGTAGAATTCTGCTCCGGCATAGAATGCCCGGTATTGTTTACCTGACAACAATAAATGTGCCGATGTGTTGTTTTTATGACGTTTTTTTATGTTTCGATAGCTAGATGTGTTTTTTCCCACTAAATGTCTTGGTAAGTCACAGTATTTAATGAACTTTAACTCACTTTTTCTAGGAGAGAGTGGTCGTCTGCCTGCAGACAGCAGGCTGGCAGACTGCAAGCAGGCAGCTCAAGATTATTTGACTGACAGTTCTAGTCGCCTAGCGATGGACATTAGTCACTTCAGATGCAGCATTCTTTTATTTAGTTCTGTCTTCCTTCCGCTCCTGCTTTCTTTCCTTATTTATTTATTTCTTTCCATCCTTCTCTCTACAACTTCCAAAGAGGTGACAGTAAATTATTCAGCAGGTTGGCCCCGTACAAATATCATGGCATCTGTAACCCCACATGTGACCTGAATAGGAGGAATGAGCCGTACACTGTTTTCGAAAGAAACTAGCAAGAAAGTCAGCTTTCAAGTTGGCCTGGTTATATGTCTTGATTTTATTAGTCAATCTCGGGAAACACATGCAATGAATCACATGCGTGTGTGTGTGTATGTGTGTGTGTGTGTGTGTGTGTGTGTGTGTGTGTGTGTGTGTGTGTGTGTGTGTGTGTGTGTGTGTAGCATATTGGAACAGTTGAGGTTTGCGGCGAGATGCTAAAGACTTTGAAAGGGATGGGAGACTGCATGTATGACTTGAAGCTACATTCCATGAAGATTAACATGGCTGTACATGCAACAGCTCCGTAAGAGATTCTCCACTGCCACAAACAGTATTATATGGTTCAATAATGTGGTGTGTTACAGACATGAGCTACAGCTGTTGCCCAGCATTTCTGCGGAGAGACAACCACTCCATAACTCAGAAGACAACAACACCTCTGACAACCACTGCACATAAAAAGAGATCTGAGGCAACATTAAGAAGAGCCAGTTCGCTGAGTCAGCCTGAATGTAATGAACCCCCCCCCCCCCCCTCACACACACACACACACACACACACACACACACACACACACACCCCACCCACACCCCACTTCCGCCAATATGCACCCTCTCAATTTGCCTCTAATGTCCCCTCTTACTCCCCTTCCCTTGATATCCTGACCCTTCCCTTACCCTAGCTACGTCCTTCCACTCCTCTCTCCATCCCCTGCCCCCCCCCCCAGACAGAACATCTACAGCCAACTCTAAAACAGGCAAGCAGCACATCTGGGGTAGATTTTTTAAAGAGAGTCACAGCGACATTAGCATCAAATAGCCCTGGAGCAGATGGAAGGAAGCAGCCCCTCTCCGCCTCTCTACCCTCTAGACCTCTCACACTCCAACTGCCCTCCAACCACCTGGCAAGCATTAACAAACAGATTCCTCTTATTTTTATCCTTCCAAAAGCCCCTTAGTAGTCCAGAGAGCTACAGACCCCATCAAAACCAACAGACATAACCGATAGTTCTGGGAAAATAAATACCTTTTTGTTTGATAAGTTCATCTTAAAATCATGAAATTAATAATATTATTTTGGCCTGTGTCAACAACAGGTCTAGTTGACAAGTTGTAATTGTGCAGTAGAAGATACTAATTGTTTGTGTATCGGTATGCGCCTGGCTCTGCTTGAATAAACCGGCTACTAGAAATGAGTGGAAATTAAATGATGGGGTTGTTCATTGCAAGCTTTTCTTTCTCTGGCTCAGAAAGAATGTGTGTGTGTGTGTGTGTGTGTGTGTGTGTGTGTGTGTGTGTGTGTGTGTGTGTGTGTGTGTGTGTGTGTGTGTGTGTGTGTGTGTGTGTGTGTGTGTGTGTGTGTGTGTGTGTGTGTGTGTGTGCGTATGAGTGTGCATGCCTATGTATCCCAATTCCTACAGCACCAAAACCCCACACCATTCTTCCCAGGGGTAGACCTCCCAGGTCTTGGAAACTGAGTTTGGTCACGTAAATAGAGAGATTTAGAGGAGGGGTGGAGGATGCCGGGATCAGAGAGAGCAAGCAGGATGCTGCTATGATCTCCACATAAACATTAAACCCCAAAAACGTCCTTCTAATCCACTCTCAATGACAGCTTTTCATCTTATAACCTCCATCGTCTGTACCTTCTCTTTGATACCCTGTGATACCACATACTGTACATCTGTAACACTGAATGAAAAGTACAGAACAGTACAGCAGTGTAGTACTGCACAGTGCCATCTCAAGAAATTGCTCTTAATGTATGTACAGTGCCTTCAGAAAGTATTCAGACCCCTTGACATTTTCCACATTTTGTTATGTTACAGCCTTATTCTAAAATTGATTAAAATATTTTTCCCGCTCATCAATCTACACACATTACCCCATCATGAAAAAGTAAAAACAGTTTTTTAGAAATGTTTGCAAATTTAGCGCTCTGGAGCAGGTTTTCATCAAGGTTCTTTCTGTACTTTGCTCTGTTCATCTTTGCCTTGATCCTGACGAGTCTCCCAGTCCCTGCTGCTGATAAACATCCCCACAGCATGATGCTGCAACAACCATGCATCACCGTAGGGATGCTGCTAGGTTTCCTCCAGACATGACAGTTGGCATTCAGGCCAAAGAGTTCAATCTTGGTTTCATTAGACCAAAAACTCTTGTTTTTCATGGTCTGAGAGTCTTTAGGGGCCTTTTGGCAAACTTCAAGCAGGCTGTCATGTGCCTTTCACTGAGGAGAAGCTTCTGTCTGGCCATTCTTCCAAAAAGGCCTGAATGGTGGAGTTCTGCAGAGATGGTTGTCCTTCTGGAAGGTTCTCCATCTCCACAGAGGAACTCTGGAGTGACCTTCGGGTTCTTGGTCACCTCCCTGACCAAGGCCCTTCTCCCCCGATTGCTCAGTATGGCCAGGTGGCCAGCTCTAGAAAGAGTTTTGGTAGTTCCAAACTTCTTCCATTTAAGAATGATGGAGGCCACTGTGTTCTTCATGACCTTCAATGCTGCAGACATTTTTTGGAAAATGTCTCCCTTCCCCAGATCTATACCTACAATCCTGTTTCGGCGCTCTACGGACAATTTGTTCGACCTCATGGCTTGGTTTTTGCTCTGACATGCACTGTCAACTGTGGGATCTTATATATATATACAGGTGTTTGCCTTTCCAAATTATGTCCAATAAGTTGGATTTACCACAGGTGGACTCCAATCAAGTTGTTGAAACATCTCAAGGATGATCAATGGAAATAGGATGCACCTGAGCTCAATTTCGAGTCTCATTGCAAAGGGTCTGAATACTTATGTAAGTAAGGTATTTCAGTTTTTTATTTAAGAAAAAAAACGTTTTTTGCTTTGATATTACGGGGTATTGTGTATGGATTGATGAGGAAAACAAACAATAATACATTTTAGAATAAGGCTGTAACCTAACAAAATGTGGAAAAAGTCAAGGGGTCTGACAATTTCCAAAGGCACTGTACATTAAGAGACAGCCAGAGGCCACTTAACTTGAGGTGGCACTGTTCTGTACTTCATTGTAAAGTACTATACTTTCAGATGCTTGGAACAGCGCTCAGGACCTCAACAGAACAATGACCCTGAGCACACAGCCAAGACAACGCACGAATGACTTCGGGACAAGTCTCTGAATGCCCTTGAATAGCCCATCCAGAGCCTGGAATTGAACCCGATCAAAAATCTCTGGAAAAACTTGAAAATAGTTGGGCAGCAACGCTCCCCATCCAACCTGACAGAGCCCGAGAGGATCTG